>NC_069145.1:45419333-45555330 GCF_943734635.1 Anopheles cruzii
TAAGGAGAACGAGTAAGTATTACCATTTTGAAATGGCCCAACAAGTTTAATGCCGATGAATATTGATGAATCACCATCAATTCTCAGTTATTTAAACTTGTTTCAATGGAGAAATTGTTGAGCGACCGAGAAGAGTAAGATAAAACACTGATAAAATAAAACTGCCCATCTCACCAAATTTTATCCCTCAAATCCTTTAGTCGAAAAATGGGTACATAAAGCTAACGAATGTACAGTAATCGTTTAATTCTACCTAGTTTGCATGTTTTACACTGCAACTATTAAGACAGTGTGACATTTTTTCAACCTAAAACGAGTTCACTGCCAACGCTGGCCGTGTTCGGTGTTATTGTTCGACTGTTACGCTCTTTTAACCCGGCCACAACGCGGGATAAAACACAGCGGCCGCATAATGTTACCAAAACACGGTGGCATTACCGTAATGCACAGTTCATCTAGCTGCACGGCAACGGTCCCCCTTCGTTGTAAATATTCGGCGTGACCACGTTGGGCTCGGACGAAGCCTACGAGCTCGCCCAAAAGGTCGCTAGCCCGAAATCAACGGTGCATCGACCGGTGCCCAGGTTACAGCGCGCATAACCGCATACCGCGCAGATCCTTCCACGGAACCCTTCCGACGCGGCGCGTTCGCTCGCTTTAATTAAAATGATAATTTTATTTCGTCGGTCAACCGTTGCATGATTCATGGTCATGTGTCCTTGCGCACGCTGTGTGCGCCCTTCCCGGAGGTCGGGCCGCTATTGTGCTCGGAGGGGACAAGGTCGGAGTCCACGACCGTCACCCCCACCATCCGGCCCAGAAAAAACCAGTTCCGGCTGCGAAGTGGATGTCGTGGCTGTCAAAATCCGAATCAAACACCGCCAACGCACCGCGAACTCACGGATCCTGAGATGGAGTTGCCGAAAATGGGTACCTCCTGGAAGTGTGCACGCAAGGACCAACGAGCCACCGCCCCCCCCGCCATAGAGCGGGAGAACGACACGGCAAAGACCGTTAGATGGGACCGTTTCTTGGCACGTAGCGCTGTTTGTTTTTGGGCCCAACGTATCATAATTATTTTTTTTTGTTCCGTTGCAACACCAGCTTAACATTCCAACCAGCCCAGAAAAAAAAACCGAACGAGGCAGCAACCAAAAGAGGCGAGCAAGCGTTTACCGTACCTGTCAGTCAGGCCGTTAATTAAAAACATATTTCTGCTGCCACGCTCGGGTTCCTGCCCGTGTTCATTTGGTGCAAAAGTGTTGCCGGGCCGCGCGCACTCCTTCCCACAGCTGACGTTGGCTACTTTCGCATTATTTGTTCGAAGTTTGTGTGTGTGTGGGTGTGCGGCACGGTACGACCCTCGGAAGCCGTTTTTACCCCGCCCGTACGGGCCGAAGGTCAGATCCTTTTCGCATCCGGCTTGTCGTTTTTTTTTTTTCTTCTGTATTTTGTTTTTGCTTTGCCAAAAACGATCCTTTCACCTGTCATCATGAAGTGCGGTTGTAACGGTGTTGGTGGTGGGCGAAATTTGGGGTAGTATGGCAAGGACTTCCCGGTAGTGGGGGGCCTACCCGCAGCGAGCCGAAATGGACTTCGGCGCAAACAAGAACAACAAAACCACACGACCAGCGCCTTGGTCCTTGGTCTCCGTTTTCGGTCCAGTTTAAAGGATGACGAACGGCGGACGGTTTATTCTGTAGAAAATTTATTGTATTACTCCCCGGCCCCTGGATGATGGATGGATAGAGGTGGTGCGCGAGGAGTGCTAGAACGAGCCCCCCGGGAGTGGGAGGGCGGTGGAGTTGGAATTAAGTAACAGCATAATTTGAACTGATAGAATATGCATATTTCAAGCGGTGGCGCCAGTGTGCACGGACGGTGTGCACGTGGAGTAAATATTATTTGATTTGGTTATTTATTGCTCGGCCTTGGCCGACGCCGCCGTTCAAACTGGGCTTACCGCGCGGAGCCACGGAGCGACAGGATTGATGGCTCGAAATAAAATTATGCTCGGATAAGGCGGGCGGGCTCGTGTTGAGCCTTCTCGAACAAAGCCGCGCCCAAGGACCGTGCGTACTTGCGCGTTGCGTAACCTCACGCCACCGCCTCCGGTGGGCTCCGTGCGAATTTATGTTCGTTTCTTGAGCCCTACCTGCCCTACGGTGGCGTAGCTTAGAGCACTTCCGGCCTTAGCATGATCGATCGCCGGCGAAACGGAGCTGATGGGGCGCTTATTTTATTAAACATACGGATTGATTCCATTTTAAACCGTTGCTGTCGCTCCTGCCGTCCGGTGTAATTAAGGCGCTGTTGCGTTAATTTCCGGCTGGTGGTCCTACCATTCCTAACATCTTAATTTTGTTTCATTGCTCAACTGTCGCTGATATTCCCACAAAAATTTGGCTTCAGTTCATCATCAAAATTACGTCGAGTTGAGTGCATGTGTCCCTGAGCGCGTTGGCGATTTTTGAATATTTTAAGAATGGATTTGAATGAGCAACAACGAATAAATTTGTGTTAAAAATGATTTCAACTTCAACATTGCCAATGTTGGAAAAGAAATGCGCCTGTTGACAAGGAGTGCTAGAAACGGAAACGGGCGAACAACTCGTGGATCTTGCACCAAGATAGCGCACCATCGCACAATGTCATCATTATCCGCCTTGACTAAAAACACCACGAATACTGTCCAACAACGACAATAAACTAACTAATGAAGATTCCAAACATCGAGTTTAAAATACTAGGTCTATACGTTGATATGTGAACTGTTAAAAAGATGGCTGTACCTGCCGATTGGGACTTCCCAGTTTTGCTGTTCATTCATCATTACCTTATTTTGACATCAGGTAAAAAAAAGTTATTTCGGTGTGCAACCCATCATTGAAAGGGTTAGACCGTGCCAACTTTTGTGCCTGAAAATGACGTTTTGCGATGATTTTTATTTTTCTGCTCCTCTTGAAGAAAACTGCTTCGGAATCGCATCAAATGTTTGTCGGGACTTGTGTTTGGAAGATCGCAGTGCTTAAGGTGGTTTAAAAAATTCATAAAATGGCGATTTTGACTTTACAAAAAAAAAGCGTCCCAGGACTCCAAAAAACGGACTTTCTGATGGGACAGAAAGGTGTGGTGTGTCACAAGCTGCTAAAACCTGATGGAAACGTTAATTCCGATCGCTACTGACAACAAATGATCAATTTGAACCATGCATTGACCGAAAACGACCAAAAAGCCGTTTCTGTTTTCAAAAATGGAGGCGCCTGGTGGTCCGTGGCAACAAGCACCAGGCGCCCCAAAAAGAACTGTTTCAGAATACTATCAAATCACTTGGATGGGAGCTGCTATCCTTATTCACCAGACTTGGCTCTTTCCGAATATTATTCATGTTCATCGATGGGACACGTATTGGCTGAGCAGCCCTTCGTTTTTCTACGAGGAAGTCGAAATGGGATGACTAATTAATTTACTTAAAAAGACAAAGAATTCTTTCGTCTGGGAATCCATGATTTAGCAGAGAGATAGGAGAAATGTATAGCTAGCGATGGCACATACTTTGAATAAAATAGAAAATCGCATAAAAATTTTATAAACATTTTGTGTGTTAAAAACAGTTCAATTCTCAACGTATAGACCTAGTATGTATTTGAGCAATGAATCAAACGCTAAATGAATAAAACAATAAGTCAGTTGCAGTCCATGGGGAGAACTTTATCGATCACTTTGAAGGAGACATTATCGATTTTGAGCAATGAACCGATATCTTACATTTTATAAATTTCGGGTACTTTGATACGACATTAAAATCAATAACCTATTAAATCAAAATGCCTTTTGTAATTAATCCATCCTGTATGGTTCGCTTACATATTACTGCAAACATATCTTATGCTACCCTACGTACGTAGACTATGTTTTCACAATAAAAAAGAATACCGTGGCTCTTGGTTCTTGAGCGTTAGAGATTCTGTCCGGATTGCATAAAACCAACAAACACAGAAACGGGTCACCCGCGCAACGCTGCGCAAGAACTCAAACATAACGATGCTCAGTAACGCTAACACAAATCGTTTCTCGCTCGCTTTGAATCAAAAATAACGAATCAAAGGGCAAAACAGGGCCCAAAATAGAGCAAGCGAGAGAGAAAGAGAAGGGGAGCACGCGATCAGGTGGTCGGTGTGTCTATTTGCTTTCCATTTGCCCCGGGACCCCAAATGTGTCCTGGCCGCGGCCGCGAGTGTTTGAATGAATATACGCGCGCGAAATTTATATGCGCATCGATTTCAGCGAACCAAAAACGTCGCACAAATGTTATTGTTTATTCAAGCGCTGCCATTTCGGTGCCACAATGGCCACCGGTGCACAGTTTGGCGCGCTAGTTTCGCGCAAAGTCCGAGCACCGCGCCAAACACCGAAAGGGATCACACTCCGCCTCGGATTCGGTGCGCGATTCGGGCGCCGAGGTCTCCGGTGGCCACCACTTTGTTGGCCGTAGTTGTCGGCTGGCAAATATTAGTTGACTTTGACCGTTTTCGGTTTCGTGTTTCGTTCGTTCGTTTGCTCTTTCCATGAGCCACGTGGCCAATGAAACGGGGCGATCATCGCAGGGACCCCGTCGCTCCCGGAACCGTGTGGATTATTTGAATTGATACATGTCGAGTTCGGTCGATTTGGCATATGGAGCGCCTGACAGCTGCAAGACGTCAAATTGATTTGCTTGAAGAACAAACAAAAAACGGCGCCCGCGACAACATCGCTGGTGGGCGTAAATTTGATTTGCCACGTCTGCAACTTATCGTTACGCGGGGACCATGAATTTAATTTCATCCTTGCACTCTGCCGGTGAAATGGCGGCGCCAACCAGCGGCGTGTGTGTGTCGGGAGCAAATTGATCAATGCATAATTAGACTTGTGGTTGGCTGCTTGCGCTGCAGTGGCATGTCCTGATTTTTTCCTGCCCAGCATTGCAGTGCGCCGCTCTGCGCTCTGCCGAGGCCGAGTGCGCTCGGCCACGCGGCAGCCTTCTGGCTGGCTAATGATAATACTGACGACATCGCGAATCATCGCGCTCCGCGGGTCCTGGCCACGGAGATATTCGATATTCGCCATGATGATGGTGGCGGTGGTGGCCAGTGGTGGTGCCCTGCAGAAGCATAAATCACATTATACAGCTAACCGATGATGGCTTTTCCGGTGGGTTTCGGTAATGATTTGCGATGCACCCGAAATATGAGGTGCATTATTTGACTAAACACACACACAGCGAGAGCACACAGCGAGAGCACGTGGTCACATTCCGCGCCACTACAGCCTGTGATGGGTTGGGGGGAGGGGGGCTTTTTTTGCTATGTTCAGCGCTGCCAACGGTGCAGCCGCGCTGCTGACCGGAGCATAATTAGATCTGTGCTCTCTGTTGGCCCGGACCTGGTCCGGGTCCAGTCTCGGCGGGAATCATCTGTTTGAACATGCATTTCCGTCCCTTCACAGTGCCAGATGTGTGACGTGACCAGTAATGAAATTATTATCGCTTAGCCACAACTATTTTCCAACAATTAGCCGCTGCGCTCGCGTGGTCCTGGTGCGTGGTGCGCAGATATCGACGAGCCCATCATCGGCGGGCAACCGCAACATCGAAAACACTCGCTCCAAAGCCACACAGAAGGTTCGCCGCCGTTCGATTTATTATCGTCAAATAATGTGCGCATCTTTCGATTAGCGAGCGACGTGTCCGACGTCGTTTGCAGAAAAGGCCACCGACCGACCATTCCAGCGAAGCATAAAATCCCTACCCATTGTAATCAAGCTACCCGTTTTTACTGGCTGGGCCCACCGCGAATGTCGGCGTCAAAACAGAGCCGGAGATTCGGATGTCGACCCGCAAAGGCACCGTCTTCAATCGTACGGGCTGCCGGGGCTGCGTAAACTTGACTTCGCGACACGCCGTTCCGATCCGGTCTAACTTTAGCGCCTTGCGGAGCTATGTTTAGAACTGTCGCGTGTCACTTCGTGTGTCGGTAGTTTTCGTCCGAATTCTCCCCACCGTCGTGCGGCGTCGTTGTCGGGCACACGCACGCGAGCTGCGCGCGTGCCAAAGGCAGTTTCCTTCGATCGCTCTCAGTCGTCGTGAACGGTTTTGCACGGATTTCGTCGAACATTCCGTGGGGCCACGAGCACCGCACTTCGTGCGTGTGTGCCAATCATTAGCGATGATGTCGGGAGGGGGGGGGGGGGGGGGGTGGTGGGTCCTGCGCTGCACATCGAACAACGATCGACGAACTGCGCTGCTGACCCTGCAGAATGCCTCGGATCTGGCTGACGTCGCGGCTCGACGTTAGCGGATCTTCCGTGCTTGGGCACCATAAAAGTCCTCTTCGGTCGATAGCGAGTGAGTATTCCGACCATGTTTTGGTCATTTGATAGAATTTTAAAAGGGAAAAACACATTTGTTGGTTTTCGTTGATATTTGTTTCTACCGTGCAGTAGAAGTTACATACGACACTTAGCATTCCTAGAACTAGCATAGAATATTTATAATCCCAGAAGAAAGAAACTCTAATATCTTCCATATAAACTAAAATCAGATTTAAGGCTATTCGCACCTTTTCACCATTATTCAGAGTCATTCACTCAATTAGAGTCTGTAAAGAATGAGGTGCACGATCATGCTCATAAAAATAAGAATATTTAAAGAACTTGGAAAAAATAGAGTAACGGACAACGATATGCCGGAGGAGATTCGCGCTGGGGTGCTAGCAGCCAACAGGTAATTCTACAGTCTGAAGAAACTATTTCCTGTGGAGATGGTCGAAGGTAGGGTTACACAGAACCTGTACAATCCAATGGCGAGTTTCTATCCAACATTGACGAAACGCTCTTAACACATCGTTTAATAAGTCCCGGGACTAACTATGAAAACATCATTTTATCGGCAAAATTCTTTATTATTCATCAACATAATCTCCTTCAAGTGTAATACAATCATTCCACGCTTCTCTAACTTTTCAATGCCATGTTTGTAGAACGATTTGTTTTCTGACTCAAAATGAGCGTCAGTAGCAGCGATCACCTCCTCATTCGAGCCAAATCTTTTTCCCTGGAGCATCTTTTTGAGATCCGCAAAGAGCCAGTAGTCGCTGGGGGTCCAGCGTCCAGTCCAGCGAGTACGGATGATGAGGAAGCAGTTGGAAGCCTAATTCGTTGAATTTTGTCATTTTTTGATTGACTTGTGGCATGGTGGCTTTTGTTCCATTGCGAGCAAACGCGGCACCCATTTGCAAAAAACTTTTTTCATAGCCAATTTTTGATGCAAAATTGTAAATGCACTACCAGTTGATGTGTTCACCATCTTAGCTATCTCGCGTACTTTCATTTTGCGGTTACCCATCACGATTTTCAATACTTGCTTGGTGTTTTCGGGAGTTACTGCCTCATTTGGCCGACCCGAACGTTCCGCATCATTTGTATCAGCACGACCGCGTTTGAAGTCAGCATACCTCCGAAAAATGATTGGTTTCGACGGAGTAGAGTCCGGATGACGTTTTTCAAGCCATTGCTGAGCTTGAACAGTGTTTTTTTCCCATTAGAAAACAATGTTTTATTAACACACGAAACTCGCTTTGGTCCGTTTTTTCACGATTGCAAAGGTAGCGTCACTTTAACCTCTATAGCTTTCTTGGTTATGTTTCGAATTACATCAAATTTTGAAACATCTTATCTGAAGGTTGGTACTTCTGAACCTTGGTATATAAATGGCTTTTTATACGCCATCTCTGTGCTAGTCTCGGGACCTATTGAACGATGTGATAGCAACGACGTAAAATGCTCAGCCGTTACAATAGCGAATTGAACGAACTGAATGACGACTTTAGTGAGTTACAGCGTCTACGCCGCGCCTGGTTCCGGTGGGCTGGTCATGTTATGAGAATGAAGGACGACAAACCAGTCCATAGAAAGTCTTCTGTGTCCCCGGCTGAGGTGACAGGACAACATCGAATACGATGCTAGAGTGGCCGGGATAATAAACAATTGTGGACGAAGGTTCCCAATAACGAGATGTGGAAGGAACTTTCATTACAGGCCAAGACCGCTCGCCGGTTGTGAAGCCGGATAAAATAAAAGGAAAAAGTAGAATGTAGAGCAGAATCAATTTTCACATCAAATTTACGTTAATCAACAATTCATTTAGGAATGAACTTAAATAAAGCCACAAAGTGATATGATTTAAGTAATTGAAGATTGATATCTGAATAATAAAACCATGCTTATAATTAAAGATGCTGAGTCTGAATGTATAGGTATCCAAAAATACCCGTTCTTAAAATGTTTCAATTATTTTGATATGTTAAGATAAATAGAGTAGCATCTACCGTCACGTACTCTTCGTTAGACATTGATATATACTAACATGAAACTAGAGCAATTGCAGCATCGTGAGCCTTTGTAAATGGCCATATGGCCTTGGCCACACACTGGCCACTTATGGCACGTTTACTTTGTCATTGCTCCACATCGTAAGGCACACAAATTCATTCATTCACCTGCAATCGAGGAACTGTATCGATGACCGAGGAGCGACAGTGAAATGTCGCCATTCACACTACCGAGCAACCGATGTGAGCCGATCGACCGAATGAAGCACCGACCGAGTGGCCGAGGATTCAAAAATATTTGCTCTCGTGCTCGGCTGTGCTAGCAAATCATAATTTTCATTGCACCCGTATTTGCACTCGAGCACCCGATACACGCTTCGGTGCACTCCCGGGGCGAAGAGCCTGCTCAACCTTTGACCGGCCTTTGCCCGCCGGTTGGGGCCAACCAGGTAAGCACCCGTGCACTTCCCCAACAAGTCCCGTCAATATTTACTCAATAACTAATATCAAACGTCACGGTTAGTTTATCATCCGCGCAGCAATCGACCTCAAATTGGGTGCCATTGCAGTCGCACCGCCATCGATCAGCGAGGTGGTGGCACTTCAAAAGGACAGTGATTCCCCTAGTCGAGTCGTCGGCCAACGGAAGATCACATTGTTGAGCTGCAGAAATTATGTGACCATTATTGCCGCCGGCAGCAGTGACTCATTGACAAACCGGCCCCTTGTCGGACGTGACGTGGCCGAAGGCGCGCGTTAACGCTTTTGGTAAGGGTTCCGTCCGTCCTTCCGTGCGACCTCTCGATTCCACCCCACTAGAGCCTCGGTTTACACTTGTCCAGTGGGCAGGCTGATGACTCATGTTAGCACGTCGTCAGCAATGTTGTTATTGTCCTCGACCCCACCCACACCGACGGCGCTCGGGCTCTTTGACCCACCCAGCCAGCCAGCCAGCCAGCAACAATCGGCCGTTTTGGAGAACAACATCTAAGAACATCCCCATCCCAGGATCCCGAACGGTGTCCGACGCGTTCGACTGCCGGACAGCCGACACGCACCGCCGACCCCATGGGTCGCATGGGTAGAGGGGTGGGGCGGAGATGCTCAGTATTCCGTCGCCGTCCAGGACAGTCCATGCGTCGCGCTCGTTAGAATGCATTTCAAATGTGTGCATCTACGATTGTGAGGCGCCCATTGAGCCATGTTGCACGTCCGTCCCGTCCACGTCCCATCCATCTGCCATCGGACGCGGCGACGGCGAGGCGTTCAGGCGAGGTGAGAGTGAAAAACTATCCTCACTGGTCAGCCGATCGGTTGGTGCATCTATTTATTTCACGCATCACGAAGCCACCCGAGCCCTCCAGCGGCCAGCAGTGTGTGAAGACCATGTCATGAATAAGAACGATGTCACGGGTATTTGGAGGGGTGATTAATGACCACCCCATTCATTTTCATTTGGAACTCGCCGGTCCGTCCCATCTTACGTGCCCGAGACCCGGTGGCCCATCTTCAAGGCTCATCAAGCCGCGGCAGGCTCTTCGCTTGGCACTTCTGCGTGCGTCCCCGGCGTGTGTGTGTGTGTGTGTGGGTGTGGTGGGGTAAGAATTAAATTAGCATTCTTGACAGCTTCTTTTATGCGGACGATAGCACGAGATGCAAACCCACGAGAGTCAACGGTGCCGGCCGATGTTTAGAAAACTTTAATTGTTCAAACAAACACCACCGACCGACGACCACCGACATGAGGGGTCGGAGTGGCCTGCGGAAGGGAAAAACCCTCTGCTGGCCGGCTTTATGTAGCGTCGTAATGATTTTCCACACAATTGAGTTTCTCGCCACGCTGAGCATAAGTGAAAGTTTGCCTGCGCGATCCTGCCGGGATGGGTGGCGGCGCTGGAGAGTGACGGAGCGCACGCTGCAGGACTTGCCCTCCCCTCACGGCACGTTCCGGAGGCGATGAAATTTCGCACTTTCGCCGCTTTTTTCGCACTCGCCAGTTACTGCAGCATAAGTGTCGCACGATTTCCCATATTTAATTAATCACGTTCAATTACGTCACATGATAATTTGATGGCCTGCTGGCCTGCACGCCCTGCTGGCACGGCACGGCACGGAGCATGAATTCGAAGTGGGAGAAGGGATACAGTTCCAAAACGTTCACGGGAAGGACGGTAACCACTTTCGAATGGATTAGACACACGCTAACCGACCGCTCGTTGGGAGCTCCCATCATTATGAGCTTCGACATCGTCCCCGTAATGGGCGTTTTTTATCGCCAGAGCATCGCCTTAATCCGACGCAAAACATTGCCAAAGCTGTGGCACGTGCGTTCGGTTGGGCGTTTGTTTAGAGACGCTACGCGCACGGCACTTTTTCTTCGAACCGAGCCTTCGAACTTATTGTCTGTTTTTGCTCCCGCTGTGACATACATCGTAACGGGCACGGGAGGACATCAAACTGAGAACTCCCGCAAGCAAAATCACTAGGCAAACAACAATACCCGGCACGTAGTGTTTGTTGTTGGAGCTTCCGGGGAGACACACTTCGGCTTCGCGAAGGCTTCAAATGCGTGATCCTAGTATTTCTGCAGGGTTGAAGCCGGATGTAAGATGTTGGCATTACCGGCAGCTTAGCGCCCGAGAGTATCCAATATAAAGTATTTACTTTATTCTTACCGAAACGCAGTAAGAATCTTGGCGATAGAATTGTGACCAAATCCACAGGAAAACAGCCCCCGAATTTAGGTCTGAATCGCCTAGTTCCATCTTCCATGTTCTGGTTTTATACTTCAAGACAAACGCAAGAAGAAGCGTCTTCAGACCTCAGACTTCGATGGACGATACACTTTTCTCTAATTGCCGAACCATGCCCAGAAAGCGATCTATGGGAACCGTATTCCATATTTCGTATTCCTACGATTCCGGCTGATAAAAAAGTTAAACACTTCCCACATAAAACATGTATTTGGTTAAAACGACTTGGTTCCTTGTGAGAAAGAAGATATTTTGTCACATTCGTCGGTCTAAACACAAAAAGCGTTAGAACCCGAACTCTCCGGCACAAACTTCGGTGCGCTTGCTGGCTGGCCAACCCACTTCTTGGAGGCGCTTGCCCTGAGTACACGCAGCCGAGCTGTCAACAACAGGCAGGCAGGCAGGTTTGCCAAAGAAACGTCACAAACAACACCCTACGAGCACCAGCACCGGGTACGGTCTCATCAAAAGTTCAATAAACGCAACCCTCCCGGTGACCAGGACCGGCTCCGATGCGGGATTGGATTGCCAAGAATAACAGCGCACAGCGCTGGCGGGGCGAGATTGGAAAACAGAACCATTTTCCAGCACACACGGCCAACGGGTGCAGTGCGAAGAAAAATCGTACGCGTATGCAAAAGACTCGACGTTAGTTTTCGGTTTTTCATTCGTTAGTGCTCCGTGCCGCCAACTCTTCTGGCGAGTCTGGCGGAGACTCGTCGTCCAACTAGCCGCCGACACGGACGCAACTCGGATGAAGTCCGGATGCTATAACGATGTTTTCTGCGGAACGCGGAATCCTAGCCGCCCCAATCGCCGTTCGATGGGTCGTAAGTGTTGCTCCCCACCCCGCCAGTCTACTTCTTCGCTGGCAGGACTCCGTGCGCGAAACTTGCGTCCGCAGCGGCGTAAACGTTATTGGCCAAACGTAAACCGGATTTGCCCGATAACCCAATATTGCTTATTTGTGTTGATTTACCTCGGGCTTTGCTGCGCTTCGGATGCTGGAGGCAGCGCCTTCACCACCACCACCACCACCACCGTACCGCCGAACATCAGATTGGAAGATGCTGGGCCAAAGTAAACCGTTCAATTGATTTCTGATTCAAGATTTATTCATTTATATACGTATGTTTGTCTTTTGCTGTACCGCAGGGCTAGTGACTTCCTCCTTGCACACACACACACACACGCACGTGTGTTCTGGCAAATGGGTGATTTCCGTTCCCGGTTTCTCGCTCCCGGTCGGTCGCTCGCCCATCAACGCAAATAGTCAATCAACTGGTACCGGCACCGCCATTCCAACTCGGATATGAAAATGTTCGCCGACGACGAGCGCGACCGATGGCGATGGCGATTGAGTAAAGAATTGAGTGGGCCGCTCGTTTCGAGTTCGGAAGTCCACAAAACAATCTCGGAACCTCGTGTGTGTTGCGGCCCAACTTTATGTGTCCAACGCAATATTGGGCAGTTCGTTACAAGCTGAGCTGAGTAACACGGGGCCATTTTGTGTGCCGAAATTCTTCAGCCTTCACCAATCATTAAAGATGAAAACAAAAAAAAGGCTTTGCAATCATAGCCGCGGACACACATACGATTGGGTTAGGGGGCCAACATATCGGCTGTGATGTCACTCAGGCTTAAAAGATTGGACTGAGACTAACCTAATAATGGGTTACTGAAAACATATGCATTTACGTTTGTGCAGCAGAATCCCCAATGAAGCTATGAAGGTAGTTTGAATAAATCACCATATTAAGGACTTCTTTGCTCGCGACTTAATCCTAGCTTCGTTCGTTTCGACTGACCTAATTAATGTTAAGTATCGACGACGCATATTCGACATTCTGAACAGAACAATTGAACACTCAAGAACTCAACGCATTGTGCAGTCACCGTGCGCTACATTTTCCCTGTTTTAGAAGATTATTTAAGGATAATGCAAACATTATTTTTATCTGTTTGCTAGTTCAGTTATCATGCTCTTTTAGTCTTTTGATATTATTCTATTCCACTTTTTTAAATTTTATGTGGCAAAATCCTCTATGATTTTTACTAGTCCGGTAGCTCTGGTTTTGCCGTCCTGTTTGATAATATACAAGATCCGTCCGATCTTGAAACATCTTCAGAGGCACAACATTATTAAAATGTTTATTGATTATTTTTTAAATTATATCTACACTATCCATTCTGTTTTGTAAATTATTTTAGGAGTCCCTTGAGACACCTACCTTTAATGACCCTGTTCTTTGATGTGCCTTCATAATTACTTGAGGATGGTAGGCCGAAGATAATTAAATGAATTTGAGTGCTTTCCTGTGTTTAATTATCTCGTCAATTTGCTTCGTCGCTTGATCCGATTATTTATTCTTATACAACGCATTATTCACAGCAAAGTGTAAATCTACATTAATCCTGAAAACATGGAGAGTGCTGAACACCTCCAGCAGATCTGTGTTGTTTCGCCTAATTAATCCCACTACGAGCATACTTAGCACTGTGAGAAAAACAAACTAAACACACAAAGCTCACATAAGACCGAGCTGCATCCGATCGGCACTAGCAACGCATGCAAACAGTCCTCCACCAAAGCCATGAATAATCATCAATAAGGATAACGTCGCCAAACTTGTCGATATTTGTCATTGTTCCTCGGTCTGCTGGGGTGCACACAGCGCACAGCAAGTGCTTCTCTAAATTAACAGCGGAACCATAAATCTTGCCACCACCGTTCCGAATGGTTTATTGTTTTCTGTTTCTTTTCAACCGACAGCGAAACATCCACACGAACTCGGAAACCGTGTCGTTAACGTGGAAACGTATAATCCTGCAAAATGTGATCGATGCGTGTTGGCTCTAATCATGTGCTCGTGAGTGGAATGACGATATTAAATCCATTAAAAGTCTATTTCCGTGCACGGTCGGAAAACCCGGACACCCGGAGGCATGATAGAGGCGCATCCTCATCGTCTACCGACGCGGTTCGTTTTCCCGGACAGATGATGCGCTCCAATGCTCCGTGGCAATGGCCGGGTGTCGGTAAAAACTAGAAACGCAACGCAATTGAGATAACACACCGATCGTCTAAGACCTTTGACTCCCAGCTCACACCCGCTGGAAAAGTGGAAAATCAAATGGAAAACAACGCCCCAAACACTCCATACACTTCTCAAGAAGTCGATAAACCGAAACCATACGCTGCCGCTCTTTCTCTTTCACGCGCCTTATTTGCTTTGCATACGTTTTCCGGTCGGTCCGGGATGTGTGGAATCCGTAACAAAATAATGCCGGTGAACATGAAGGAGCGGAGCTAAACCCGGCTCAGCATAAATCATGAGGTAGTGAGCTGGGAACGCCTCAGCCAACTCGCGGGCCAGCATCGCGTGACAATGAGTGGTCGGAAAACCACCGTGAAAACGATGTGTTTGCAGCCATTTTTCCGTGGCCTAACGTCAAACGCCTCCACATTGCTTTCTTCGCTCACGTTCTTGCGGGGAGGATAATCATCTACGCGTGATGCACTTAGCTGGGGCTCGAGGTTGGCCGTGATGGTCGGAACGGGGATTTCGGTTCCAAACAACGGACAACACTAGCAACACCATCACGACTGCAACCAAAGGCAAGTCTAACGGTTCCGAACAAAGAAACGAAACTCATAACCATCATGTTGACGTGCATTTATTTATTTGTTTTCCCCAAACCCACGCTGCAGGAACTCGCACACAGCAACTCTCGTCAAGGCTCTGATTTATTATCTCTCGTTGGGTGATCGTAGACGTGGCGGCCCTCGACCAAACGATGCCCATTTTCTACTGCCAAGCCTGCCGGAGTCGGAGTTACTTCCAATTTACGAGTACAATCATTACGAGCGGTAGCAATCGCTGCCTCGAAGCCCCATAGCTGTCGAAGTTCGAACTGGGAAGGGTGCATTCGAAGCACCGGCGATCCATTCCAGATGATGTTTCGATTGATTTTTACTTCCCCCCAAAATACCGGCCGATTTTGGGGGGAGGGCCTACAAAATATAATGCAGCGTAGCATTCCTCCCGAAAGGCGGGAAACTCCGACCGAAGTCTAACCGGCCCCGGACCAACGTTTTGAGACTCGAGCGGACGAGCAGCAAACCGCCAGTTGTCGAACATAAAGTTCTTCTTTTATGAGCTGGAGTTGATTTTATTTGAAACAAATTTCGCTTTGATGACCTGTGGAATGTTATGGTTACTGCTACCTAGCCGGCGCTGACCGGAGAGAAGCCCGGACTTTGACTATGAGCGAGTCATCAGTGCCGTTCGTTAAAAGCGCATTAGCCGTTCACATTCGGCAATAATGAGTTGGCGCAAGGTGCGCATAAAACTTACCTCAGGCTTGAGTTTACCTGCGAGCCGGTTTTACGGTACGAGCTGTTTATTTTATCGATCGCTCATCATCGTCACGTACCGTTGTCGATCGATTTTGTCAATCTATAGTTGTCAAACGGCGAGGTTGGCAAATTGGAGCGTCGTCTTGTCTGAAGATAATTGATTAAACGTAATGGACCAAACTAAAGGGAATAAATACAGTAATTGCACAACCTATGCAAACAAAAATATATTTTAAGAATAAATCTGAGCAAAGTTTAAAGCAACGACCATGTTTACTGTGCAAGTTCGTATAACAACAGCAACTTGTTTAATTTTTTCTTCCTTCTTTTCATTTCTTATTTCTAAACAATTATGATCCTTACGGCTCTTACCCAATGTTTGAAACGATGATCTGTCCTAGAATTTGGAAGTCCTGGCACTCAGAATTGATCGGCGGTCGTCTCTCACCGCACATAATGACCCGTTACTAGCTCTCTATCTAGCATAACCATTTTTCGTCACTACTAGGCTGTAATGTGTCTCTTAATCAGTGTCGTGATATTTTTGCTCTCATGCCTTTTCTGTCATGCTACTGTTTCATTCATGTATCTCTTAATATACCGGTTACCAGCTTCTGCGTTCGTTTAGCCAGTTGTAATTTATTGCGCTATTAGTTCTAAGTTAGTCCTGTAAGTTGTCAATCAGGCTACGTTGCCCGTTGGTTGTGTTTTGTAATAGTAAATTAATTAATTAATTAAACTGAACAAAAAAATTACCTTTTCTTAGGTTGCTTGGAATTGTTCCATAAATGTTGGCAATTTACACAAAAATATATGTTACGAATTCTTACGACAGGCAGTATATTTAAACACCAACTGTTTTTTTACTAGTGAAAATGATTGCAGATAAACGAAAAATGATTGAAATTTTGGAAAAATCATATACCATCGAAATCTACCGCTCATTTGTTGCGAACATGGAACATGTAAATATTTTTGTTCCCTTAAAAGGGTTGACTTCAACCGAGGTGCCGAACACTGTGCTCTACATCCAGCTAACAAGAGGCCTTCTGGCAACCGTCGCCGAGCGTCGTCCATCAAAAATGTCAAACTCATCCCAGCTTCAAACTATCCTATCTCTTTCCTACACACACAGCGCACTGGCATTGAAATTATGTCACAAAAGCCTTTTTTGTATTCATGTTTTGCTAAAATAGCGTTTCACGAAAGGAAAGTGAGCTAAAATCAACTCAATCCCGACGCTAATACGCTTCTAATACACTCGCTCTCACCCGTGCACATTGGTCAAAGAGTTGGTTCCGTTTTACATATCCGCCCGGAAGCGAACGACCGCCCGGGCCTGTTCCCGATTATCCGTTCGCTTCACTACAATGCGGGGGGGGCACATGTTCTAAATAGCTCCTGCTAGCTCTCGGTGCAGTGAAGTGGCTTGGATAACACATGCGGCGTAGCGGGCACTTATGATGGTTGACTGACAGGACTTGCATTCTGTCAGCTCCAGCGCCAACCGACCGACCGACCGACCGACCGACAGGCACCGTGAAAGCATCCTCACCGTGCGTAGCGAGAGTTCTACACCCCGACAACTCCCGCTTCCTGTGCACCGTATCACGGCCACGTCCCACGTCATGTCATGCGGTCTTCATGCGTGCAGAGCTACCGCTACGGCCTAGCACGTTGCCCCAACATGTGCCAGCGACACATCGGCGTAGTGCAGGGCCGCTACGTGTAGCATACATTTCCATACATATGCTGGCCGGCATCGCGCCGGAGACGATATTTAAATTTCCAACGATAATAATGCATACACAGCAGCAACGCAACAGCACCGGCGGTGCGGTACAAAGCGTGCAACAACTAAATCCACAACGACGACGACGGCCCGGGCGCACAATGGGGCCGTTGAAAGAATGCCGCAATGCCCACAAAAGGCGCGGGCGATGGGAAACAAACCCAAAAAAAAGGTAACGGACAACATAAAATAGAATTCGAAACATAAACCAAACGCTGGGCCAGCCATTTTTCGATGTTTTCGGTTCAGCTTTTATGGTGCTGCCCGTGTGTGTGTGTGTGTGTGCCTTTATGATGTAGTGTGTGGATGCTGCTGCTACACGTCCACATAATTCGGCAACCGACACGGAGCAGGGATTGAGCTAACCGGCCCGGTACCAGATCATCAACGCAAATGCAGCGCTCCGATGCAAATGGAGCGGCACCGGCGTTTAAGACCGTCCAGACTGAGGCACTTCAAAAACTGGACCAACGGCCAGGGTTCGATGCACCGGGTGGTGGGGGAGGTGGGTGTTGCCAACCGAACACACCGCCGACTAACATTGCTAAGCTGCTCGAGTGGCTGCCGCCAGGTTGTCGGGGGGCGCGCGCGGAGAGAGAGTGATGTTTTAATTGCGGCCACCCAACCCGATATTGAAATGTGCGGAACCGACCGAGGTGACCGAGCTGGCCGGAGATTGGTCGACTGACGGATTGGCCGGCTTCCGAAGAGCCGTTCGAGGGCTCTTGGGCTACTTAAAATCTCCTCGAAACCTCGAGCGGGGATCTAAAAGGATCTCCCGCGGACGGGCGGACGCGGCGACGCTTGAGACTTCCGAGACTTGCGAGCATCCGAGAATCCTCTCGAGACCCGGGTCCGACTGAAGTGGTGCCATCGGCGCTGCCTGCCGATGGCCATGCTAATTGTGGAGTGCTCCAATGCACCGGCGCCATGATACGCCCCTGAGCCGATGCGCGCTAAGGCCAGGCGCAACGCTCTCGAAGCTGTCGCCATTCCGGTCGCTGATTCGCTTTCAAAGCGGAAGATAATTTAATAAATGATTCGCCACGATTAAGTGGTTGACATTTGTGCCTCACAGTCGCCCGGACCGGTAGTCCTTGTTCGGCCCCAGCTGAAAGAATCACACAGCGCGCGCGCGTCCTTTGAAGGCGTTGTCCGGCCGGTACCGGGATTCGCCTGTTCGTCGCCGGTCGCCTTCATTCACTCAGCCACACATCAAAGCACCGTGTTCGGTGCCGTTAAGATCTCTCCGCTTAACAGTAGCAGCGCCAAATTGCAATAAACATGGTACAAGTTTAGCAATTATGGAGTGCAATGCAAACAAGGCCTGCAGGGGGGTCAATGGAATCAATTGCAAAACTAGCCCACTTAGGAAGACTCCAGCATGGGTGGTTACTTAAAGCACCGGAGAGCATGCAACGGTTGTGCAGAAAATGATATATCGCTACCGGAAGTGTTACCTGTTCCATGTTTGTCGACAATCAAATCTTTACCCCATTCGAGTCACATTCCTTGCCGCTGCTGCTCCGGGGGCCGTCGGTTCGCCATTCAACTATCCAACAACTATTAGCATCAATGTTAATGTTATGTGTGATCCCTAACAACTAAGCAGTAGAGCTGCCATTTACACAACATTCTCCTAATTTGCCTGCCTTTGAACACTAGATATAGCAACTAAAGCAATATGACACTGTGGCCAAAAAGGAACGGGAATATTTATTTTGCACTTGTTTTTGATTCCGACAGGGACAAATGCTTTTTTTCTACAGGGTGGTCAAAAACGCGTGCACATTTTGGACTACCCATTATTTCACGTTTAAAACGTCAAACTTGATTCTAAAAAATGTAGACATTTAGTAAACACTTCCAAGTTTACGAAATGGGTCGCTTTACGCTTGAAGAAAGCTGGGAAATATTAAAAGTAGCCCATTTGGTCGACCCAATTTTTGAGCACATTTTCGACTGTCTGTTGTCCTATCTCGGCAATAGCAACATGAATTTGGGTCTTGAGGTCGTCAATAGTTGCTGGTTTGTTCGCATTACATTTATCGTTCACCGCTCCCCAAAGATAATAATCCAAATGCGTCAAATCGCAGATTCTTGGAGGCCAATTCACATCACCATTTCCGGTGAATGTTCGATTGTCGAAGATGCGGCGCTAACAATCGATCGTGGCTGTCGTTGTAGGGCACGTAGCGCCATCCTGTTGAAGCCAAATCTCGGCTAAGTTCTCAACATCAATTTCGCCAAAGAAACAATTAACCAACATTTGTCGGTGACGTTCGCCATCGACGGTTACGGCGGCTCATTCTTCATTCTTTCATACGGCGGCCGATGATGCCGCAAGACCAAAATCTGCACCGAAAAGTCACACGTAGGGAGTGCATTGGCTTCTTTTGCACGACGTGTGGGTTTTCCGAACCCCAAAAACGACAATTCTGCTTGTTAACATAACCATCGAGGTGGGAATAAGCTTACATGAAATGTGCTTTTCAAATATCGTACAGTTTGAGATTAGACCTACCACTTTGGAAGTAAGTTTTTAATATTTCCCAGCTTTCTTCGAGCGTAAAGTGACCCATTTCGTAAACTTGGAAGTGTTTACTAAATGTCTACATTTTTTAGAATCAAGTTTGACGTTTTAAACGTGAAATAATGGGTAGTTCAAAATGTGCACGCGTTTTTGACCACCCTGTATTTCTAAGTTGGCAACATTGTCACCAACCAACATCTAATTAGTGTTTGCGATACAACTACTTTTGCACACAATTTAAAGTGGATTCTTCGTTTTTCATAATGCCTGACGCTTTTCAACAACGCGGTTCCATTACTTTTTGTGTGCGGAATTAAATGTATGCTGCCAAAAAGGTTGAAAATGTTCAATCAATCTAAAACAAGAGGTTGTAAGTGGCACAAAGTGTTCAAAAAAGGTCGGGAATACGCTTAAAACGAGGCTCGGCCAGGATGACCATCAACAGCAACTGATGAGCTACACGTAAAAAAATCAAACAATTGGCTATCCAAAATTGTCGATTAACACTTCCACATCTTGATGACGTTTTTTGGAATATCGAAAGCAGTAGAAACCATTTTGAGTGACCGTTTGGGGCTCAGAAAAGAGGAATGTCGATTGCTGCCAAAAACGTGATGTTTTTGCATCACATTTTCGTGATCCTTTCGTGGTAATTTCGTCACAATTTACCATGACTTAGCATCAGGTAACACCTGGCTATTTGCTAAATTGAAGATGCCACCCTGTGGACACCTTTCACATTGATGACATTGATGTATTGCAAAAAGTGGGAACTATTTTAAAGGTCATAAGGTCAACTATGACATACCTAGAAGAGTAAGAAAAGATGTTTCCTGTCATAAGCGAATTCCCGATATTCTTTGGCCACAGTAGTACATCATTTTTAGGATTTACGTATCCCGAAAACATGTAAAAACGAAATAATGTATAATTTCATCTCCTTAACAATGCTTTGCCCGCGATAACCGATTGCATACGGTGTACAGTTACATGCGAAACTCGGAGGCCATTATCTAGTGGAGCAAATATGGTTCCCGTTCAGCCTATTGTGCATTGAAAACTAAAACCATTGGCGCTTTGTGTGAGAATTGTGAGTGCGCGCTCGTTGTACGAGCCACACTGGGGCATGTTCATTCCACTCCGAACCACTCTGTTTTAGCCAGCCAGACTGACGCCAATGTTGCCACCAACATCGCGTCGAAATCCCTGAAAGCCCCCGAATGCACCGCTGCACCCGGCCGGACCGAAATGTTAAACGCGTGTGGCGCACATTTTTACTTCCGGATGTTGTTGCTTTTTTGTTGTTGTGCACCGCTTCCATTCACCGACCAGGGCGCTTAACTACGCAATTATTTTGCAAAGTGCAACATCACAATGCCCGATTAGAGGTTGGCAGCTGGATGGCGTATTTTCCACGGTACAGCACGGTACGGTGCAAAAAAAAGATTATTGTGCCCTCCCATTGTGGGTCCGTGCGTGCGTGAGATGGGGAGGGCACCGGGGGGGCAGCGGGTCTGCGTCGAGCTTAATGAAGAGAGTGAAAAGAATGAAAAGATGCTTCCATTAGCAAAATGAAATCGAAATCGCTACCAAAGATATGAATCCGCAATTTGTTGGTAGCACCGTTTTCGGTTTTTCCTTTTTTTCCTTTTTTTTTGTTTGAAGCTCGCGTCCTCGTTTGTTCCTCGCACAGTTCCTCGAAGGAAACCAACCAGCCAACCGGGCCACACACACAAAAACCATCGCCATCGCACTGCCAGCTCAGCACTTTGGCAGCGTTGGGCTGCCCCGGAGCGACCGCCGGAGCCCTGAAACCTGGCGGAAGGATGAAAACGATTAATTCATACAAAAGTGAAATATCCTCAGCGACGCAGTTTGGTGGGCAGTTTTCCTTTTTTTTTGGTGGTGGACACGCGAAAAGCGTCGGTGGGTGAGCGGGCTTTTCAAATTGGTCCAGAGCCTCGCCGCCGCCCTCGGGCCCGGCACGCCGCCGTCCTCTATCGTTTTGGGTTGATCTCCCTTTTTATGTTTGGCCGCTGCCCACCGATCGAATCACGCCCCGGCCGTGGCCCGGCCGGGTTTCCAGGGCTTCCCAAACAAGCTGGCAATTAGATAAGAAATAAATTCCAATTTTATATCAACCAATTAGAATCAAGATCGAGCGCGCGCGCACGGTAAAGTTGTAATAACACTGGTGCTTCGGAAGCAATTAAACCGTATCTTCATCGCGCCAACGTGATAGAATGAAAAACGTGCAGCTTTGCTGCCCTCCGACGATGTCGTCGCGGTCGGTATTCGCGGTTCCACCCGGATGGCCCTCGTAATCGCGGCCCGATCCCGCTCGGTCCCGGTGGGGCACGGCAGCGAAACGGCGGCGTGCCATCAGCGGAACAGCTCGATCCCCAGAGAGGGCAGCTCAACTTGGTTGTCCCTTTTTTTTTGTTGCTTCTCTGTGATTTCGAAGCCTTTGGATTTTCCCACAATTTTTCCGACTCCCAATGAACGAACTGCCACGATATGGGCGCCGAGCGCACAAATTCCCGCGACTCCGATCCGTACGCGGTATGTTTTCCAGCATCCCGTGGAACCGGGCCCCGGGATGCATCGGATGGGCGGCGACGTTTATCCTGCCCGCGCCACCCACTCGGACCGTTCGCCAGTGGACACCGTGACCGCATGTCGCATGAAAATATGCGATAATCCAAAGTCTATAATAAAATGGAATTTAATCTAATGTAAATGTTATCGGGAAAATGGAAGCGCAGCACAACGCCGAATCGCATTGCATTGCGCCGTCCAACAATCTCGTCCCGGCACACCGTGCCTTCCGTGTTTTTTTCCCGGTTCTCCAGCTCCTCACATCGGTGTGCTTATCGGTGGGAGCGAAAGTCAGCTGGATTAAGGTTTGCCCCGAATCGACTTTCGGTCCAGTGTTCGGCCCAAACGGGGTGCACAGGTGCGCCGTGTGACGGACCGAGGCCCGGCGGCGACGGAGCACCACAATTGATAGGGGGTTTCGGCAAATATGCTGCGTGCCCCCACGAAAATGCGCTTTCAAAGTTACAGGATTTTTTCTTGCCATTGCCATTTGTTTCTTTTCGATTATACTCACACCATAAAGCGATCCCAAAGTGTCGAAACGAACGCACGTGAGGTGCGGGTCGCGCAAAATAATGTACAATAAAACGCGGGTTCCGGTTGTGGTGTATTGGCTCGAAAGCCCTTTTATGATAATCTGTGACTCGTTATTTGCCGGCCGGCGGTGCGATGTTACCACTGTCAGCGGTCACCGCAAAAATACCGTTTGGGAAGGTAAAATGTGGTGAACCGGAAAGCCTCGCTAGCGATTACAACATATCACCTGATTTAGTGCCGTCCGCCGGTTGGAATGTTTAGGTTGTGCTCGCTTCCCGGAGCAGGGAATCGTTTTCGAACGGGCTGATTATCATTTAAGTCCGGCCAGATTACTTTTCAATCTCCAATGTTGTAGAAAGTTCAACCCTTCAAGTGCTTCGCAATTGTTGTCACTCGCCAAGATTATGCAGCTTACAGTACAACGGGCTGCCTTTTTCTACAATTATTACGCTGAAACATAGCATAGAATGGTGAATTAGCATTCCAGTACTCTTGAATCCCACGCCTTGGTAGTGACATGTTCAGTAACTCTGAATGTGCAAACACATGGGCTGTGAAGTCCCAAGCCTAACACATAGATGGCGCTAATCTTATTGCTTTTTCAGTTAGTGTGAACCTTCAAAAGAAAGCTGTTAAAATTACGAGCGATATTGCACAAGAATTTGACTACGATTGTTGATGATTCTGAGCAGTTGGTCATGTTTGAACGTAACAAACCGGTAGTTTTGCGTCAATATGTGACAAAGGATGAGATGGATCCATCACTTCACTCCGAAATCAAAACGTTCGTCATCTGACGTCAACATCGCAACCCTACAAAGCACCCCAAAGCTCTACTAGGCTGCTCAATAAATTCGTAGCCTCGATAACAGAGCGCTACGATACGGTAACTGCTACGAGTCTAATTTTTTTTGTCATATTGGTACACTATCCAAATGAACGTATGGAAAGTTTCATTTCAGACGGTCACTTACTTTTTTTTTTACAAGCTTTTTAGTATCGACAGTTTTTTGTCACGTCACTGTATTCTTTACAGCTGCTATGACGTCATCATTTGATGAAAACCGCTTTCCGCGCAGGATTTTTTTTAGGTTTGAAAACAGATGGAAGTCGCTAAGGGCCAAATCTGATGAATAGGGTGGATACTCCAACAATTTGAACTTTAATTCATGGATTTTTGCCATTTGTTGCACTGGGTGCATTGTTCCATTTTTAGCGAATGCGGCACCCATTTTGCAAACAGCTTTCTGAACCCAAAACTTCAGTCAAAATATTGGTTATACTGCTCAATGAGTTGGCTAGGTCTTGTACTTAATTTCTATCAGTGATTCGACGATCTTCGAAAACGATATCCTGTATTGTTTTACGATTTCCGATGTTGTGTCTGTTTTTTACGTTTTTGACATGGATCGCCTTGAAGGCTACTACGACCACGTCTAAACTCATAACCACCTCTTTTAACCACCTAATTAAAGGTAAAGAGTCCTTATACACTTTCAACATTCGTTCATAATTTTCCTTTGCCTTTAAACCTTCCAAAAATAAAAATTAAATCACTGCAAATACTTGATTTTTTCCATTGTAAAAAATACTGTGACATGTCGATACTAAATGGCTTGTGAAAAAAAATTTAAGCGACCGATTGAAATGAAACTTCACATACGTTCATTTGAAGAGTGTACCAATATCACAAAAAAAAACAAGCTCGTAGCAGCGCTCTTTCTTGTCGAGGCTCCGAATTTAATGAGCAGCCTAGTACAATCAGCTGGAAAAGTCGGTATTTTGGGATATGCGTGGTGTAATATTCATCGACTATCTTGAGAAAGGAAATATCATAAGCATTGAATATAGCGTAATTGAAGCGTTTGAAGACCGAAATTACAAGGAATCTGAGGCCTATTTTGAGGCAAATCGATAAGTCGTTCTACAAAAGTGGTATTAAAATGTTAGAGCAGCGCTGAAATGATTGTTTGACTCTTGATGGAGACTAAGTTGATGAGAAAAGCCAACAAAACAAAAAAAAACTTTTCTTTCTCAGGACCGAGACTTTTCAGCCCGTGTGTTACGTCCAAACTAGAACTGACCTACTTATCAGACAGTAAGCTCTAGTGGAAAAGCAAAAAGCGCTCCATTTCAATCTTGCTTAATATAATAATGTTCATGATATTTTAATCCTGTTTCTTTGCAAAATACTTTTGTTGTTATTGTTTGTTCTGAAAGTTGTTCTCACAAACCTGGCAAATCACAATCGAGAAGCGCCGTGTTCACGGGTCCGCCCAGCAAACAAGTTCAGCTATTGGCAATTAACTGGGCTTTTATTTCCGGGCTAAGCAGCTCTCGTGCCCCGCAAAGGATTCTTTCATTTAGTCGCGTCAGGAACTCGTTTTGATTCGTCCGGCCCGTTTCCGTTTTACCAAGCATCGTTTTCCGCCAGCAGCAGCAGCAGCGGCGATCAGACGGACTGCACCGGAGATCCCGTCCGCGAAACGCCCCGTCATCAACAATGGAATGGCCGCGATGGAGAAGGCCTCGATGTCATCGTCACCAGGCGGACTTTATCGCGTTTCGACGCCTCACGATTGTGCCCTGCGCCAATCCTTAACACCCATTCAATTTTCAACATCAAGTCCCGGGGCCCGGGCAGACTGATGGCTGCGAAGGAAAAGTTTTCCCCGATGGTAATTATCCCTTTTTCCAAGAAATAGCCTTCTTCGCAGTGGTCCGGGCTCTGCAGATGAGTTGCCGGCTGGGCGAGACAGGAACACTCTCTTTAAGGTATTATTAATTATGCTTCCTGGATGGCCCCGGAATATTTCACCCGCAGATAAGGCGGGCCGCGCAACTGCGCATCACGCTTTCCGTGCTTATGTCTTTCGGGCACTCCTTCACAGGTCGCCCTTTTCCGCGAAACCACGGCCGGAGCGGTGCGAAAGCGGTCCGTCGGATTTTTTTTATTCGGTCGTGCATAACATTACTTTGGTGTATTTAGTCAAGCGCCACCGGAGGTTCCGATTTCCAACAAAAGAAGCAATCCATTGGTTCTCCACTCAATTAAGCTTCAACAACCGATGAAAGAAAAACGAGGGGAGCGAGCGCAATGTGAAGCATTTTGAGCCTTGCGCGGGACGTTCGAGGACGTCCCACCAGTGCTGGTCCATTCGAGCTAACTTGAGGTTTCGTACGTGTTTCCTGTATTCTCCGTCCCGCTCTAACCCACGGCGGTCACCGACCAAACCGACCGTCCGTCCGGTTTAGGGACACATCACTGAACCGAATCTGGCACCTTTCCGGTGCACCCGACCACCCCTCAACCTCAGCGGCTGATGTAAAACACCCCAACCATGAAACCAACCTTTTACCATGCGGGCTTCATTTCGCCGGCATCCCCGGAGCATCTGCAACTATTCTTAAAATCCCCTTTCAATTTACAATACTCTAACCATTTGTTCTACAGCATCTAATTTGGTATTCAATTCCCATCGCGTTCCGCATGCCGCACCGCCACCGGCGCACTATGGGGAAAAGGCGGTCATAAACTAGCTTTAAAAACTGAGGGTTTTAGTTATATTGGCCAAAAACAGATATGTTATCTATGACCAATCCGAATTTGTAGTCTCCCATAATGCGTAGAGTCAAAAGTCAAAATGCTGCTGCTGTCAATGCTGTTAAAGTCAAAAGAGTGATAACAATTTGTTTTAAAAACCAACTTTTATCAGCTAGTTTAACGCGATCATTAGCACAGTTATGCAAAGGTAATGTACCTATATTATACATCATTCTCTAGGTAATGAATCCTTTTTTTCATATGAAATAATCAAATGTTTACGTTTGGCATTCCTAGTACATTTTGATCGAAAATTAGTATAGTAAACTACGAAAAAATACAATTTTTAAACTTAAAAAAATATACTGTGTTCTTTTGCCTAAACGAGGCATTACAAAAGGAATTTAGGAAATTTTAAACTATTTCCAGTAAGTTTTATGTACTTGCAAATTCCTTCAAATTCGCCCACTAAGCTCATTTAAAAAAAATTCCTGATGCATAAGGAAGCGCCTGGTACAGTAGTAGTAGTAGTTGTCTATGAAAGTAGTTTATGTAGTCTCTATGTAGTCTATGAAATGCCCATACAAAATATAATGTTGGGGAAAAAGTCATCGACGTTTTTTGCGTGAATTTCGAAACTATATTTAACAGTTTTCAAATGGTCCGATTTGCGTAAAATATGCAAGTTACGGCAAGTTCTCCAAGTTTACGCTTGCTGCAACATTTAGAACGAAACCAATAGCGACGATGACGAACACCTAATTCTCACTCATATTCACTACACGCATGGGTTGGATACTTCAAATGGTAATTATTACTTGTTTCAAAATTCCCACGCAGTGGGTAAAGCTCTTCAATCGTTTTATATCCTTTTTTACACTCATAAGACATTAGTTCTTTATCAGAAGTTCGACATTTTCAGAAGATTTTAAATTAAAAAGCATTGGTGTAATGCAAATTGCATACCTCAGGCGTTCAACAAAATTTAAAATATCGAAAAATACTTATTTATTGTACTTGAACGCGTGTATTACACATAAAAAGTTGAATTTACTCAAAACACATGCAAAAGGAAAACAAAAACGCTGAAAAAAAACCATAGATTCGTCCTAAAATCAAATAATACCGCCTTTCCCATACAAATTCCCCACTGTACGACGAGGCCGGTGAAAAGTGTCCTTCGCTCACAAACAGGACCACGGGCCCAACACTTCCCCCAAGGACCAACATGTTCCTTTTGCTCAGCATCAAATATTGTCCTCCGTCGCTGGGTCTGTTTGTTGCTATTTGTTTTCTCCTATTTTTTTGTTTATTTCTTTTGTCCCCCCACGTTCTTTGGGCTTGTAATATTTGCACTGGCCTGCGAGGTGGGCTGCGAACCCGTTGCTTTCGCAACTGTTTCCCATTTCTTTTCATCCTTTTGATGAATTTTAGTGTAAATTTTGGACAAGCTTTTGCTACCTTATGTCCGAGCAAGTTTCCCCAGCGGAGTTCCTGGAGTTCTGATTCTATTCTTTTCCCCACACATCGCCTCCCGCAAAAAGGAACTGGGAAAACTGGGAAAAATGAAAAAGAGAATCCATCACTGATCGAACTGTTTGTTTAGAAAGGACGGTTTTTTTCATTTTTTCAAACTCCTTTTCATCCCGTCGTCGTCCATCTTACGTGGTTTGTTTCCCTAGCCCCAACAGGCAACGGATTCTTTCTATCTGAGATGGTCCTGGTTTTTGGACCCTGGAACGGAAGATCTCGTTGCCGCCACTGACCAGTGGCACCCGGAAGCGTCGGGTTGGGCATCGAAATCGGAGACGTGCTTGCGGACCTGCGGGAACCGTGGAACAGAAAAGTCAATTTCTGCAAACTCCGTCAATCTAGTTGAAGTTTATTTAAATTCTGAACAGGAACGGGCTCGTCCTTCAGAGCTACATGCTGGTGCTGGATATATTAGGTGTAAGCAAAAACGAACCGGAGGCGATAGGGCGGATACCCAAAATGGCACCTTGTTGTTTTCCACGAGGTCCAGATAGGTCCACGGTCCGTATCTCATGGGAATTGGTTGTGAGCCAGAAACTATCACTCTTTTCCTCGGTAGGTTGACGTCTGATTGGTCTGATGTTTCACAGATTTGTTTGGAGACTAAAATTTTTGGAACTCTTTTCCAAGTTTAATGCTTTTTTCACATTGCTACGTGTAGCATAGAAAAGATCGAAAAGCATAACTGTGATTCTTTATTGTGTTTGGAATTTCGATTTCTATTGCGTTGAGCTCGAACCGCCTTCTGAAGAGCAATGACAGTGGCAAGCAAATTCCAACAGCAACGTACATAATTCCAGAATGGAAAACTTTTCAAGTGCTTCGAATCAAGGCGTTCTCTACTATTATCTGTGCCCTTTGTGACATTCCAACTGAAGCGAGAGTGCGCCGTTACGATGGGAATCGGAATGTAGGGTTTTCGCATGTGCGCAGAGTTCCAAATCAGATCAATACTTCATAATAACGTTATGATTCTATTGACAGCCAGCACTACGTGATTTTTATAATCGATGGACTTATTCAGATTTAATTTCCCAGCGGAGAGCGGTCTCGCCACTTTCGAGTAGTGCAAAGGGATGCAAGCCTTTAGTGAAGTCAGCTAACCACCGCTCAGCTCTAACGGACTGGTGCCGATGCTAAGTGGCCAATTACTACCCATCTGTTGGCCACGTGGCTTTAATCAGTTTAAGAAGTTTCTTCGCCACCAACGTCGAGCTTCGCTTCCAGGTCGGAACTGTCACTGGTGTACAGCTGCGTGGCCGGTGGACGTGTAGCCTGCCCTGCTTTCCATCGACGGATGAGCATCTTGAGATTTGAATTAATTAAACTTTTACGCCACGAAAGATAAGCACTTTGCATTCACAAGTGGTGAAAGTTTCCGTTCCGGAACTCCGCTTGGCGCCTGCCGGGTTGGTGGGTTGGGTGTGCATGGTCACATCTTAATGACAATTATCGCACCCGTTTCGAGTAACATTTCAATAATGGTGTTGCACCCGCTAACCCCTTTCCTGGCCGGAACGGCACCATCCCACACCACACCCAATATTCTGTTAGTTTTGTCTTACTAGGACTAAAACTCATATTACCAATGCAAAGGTTTTTTTTAGTTCAATATTCTAATAATATTCTAGATAAAAACAACTGTGCTGTGATTGAGAAAATGCTGCTATGATTTTGTTCACGGAAAAAGAGAACAAATTACGCTTCTTGATCAAAGGCGTCAGGCTGTATTACTCTTTTTTCGTCCTCAAAATTCTCTATCGTTGGGTGTATTGCACGCAACCCATAATTATGTTTATTTTACACTCTTTCTTTGCGCACTTTTCATCATCCTTTTCATCGTGATCAAAACCCTTTTTTGGTGAGAGCCGGTTAACCTGATATTGGTGCCTATAAAAGATGAAAGGGATACTAGGTCAATATTGTTACTGTGGTAAGATCGGAAGACCCAGAAAATCAATGTTTGAATTACAGCATTGCGCCATTGAATGTATATCGCCGCAAAAAAAAAATAAAACAATAAAACAATAAACTTTTTATATTTCTCTATTGCACATAACGTTCCAATTGTTAATCGTTACGACAAAAGCTAACAAAAAGATTTCTTACAGTTGTTAGTTTAGTCATAGAAATGTTCTTATTCTTCTAGCCAAGTAAATTTGTTATTAACATCCTGATTTATTACTACTCTCTGTTTCCAAAATTGAATTGTACTGATAGAGTACCATGCGTCTCCATTTCCTTAATGCACGATATCATGATTAGTGCACTCAAACGGCACGCTAAAAGTACGATCAATCCAGATGAACTTATTGCGCAGACAGTGCGTTTGTGGAAACACAGAGCAAACTATCTGCCGTACAAATCCTGCGTCAGTCAGCGAACGAGCTGTTCCAAGGGGCCGACAAAAAAAAGCCTGTCTCCCGTTACAAGTGTTTTGCCAGCCAAACAAGCACGGCAAGCTACCAGCTTGAATCGTATCAGTCATCATCAGCGTCAGCTTCGCATTCGCAACCCCTTTCCCAGACGGTACGGTTGTCATCTTATCTGATTACAAGCGAGCTGTTTCCGTCATTGAAGTAGTATGACACATCAACGCTATCCCCGCTGACTGACACTCGCCACCGGTGGCCACCGGCTCCGCTCCCGCTCGTCGCTCGTTATGATCCATCAGCAAAACCAAAGCCGCTAGCTGCCGGTTGGCAGGCGAGTGACATGATGTCTGTGCTTTGCGGCGTTGCCGCCGCCGATAGGAAAATGGATCTGCGACTGTGCATGGCAGCGTATTAGCATTGTAGATAAATTTACAAAATCCCTTGTCAGCTCGGCTGAGCCACTAACTGGTGCTGCGACCATTGTTGTAACATTGTGTCTCTCTCGGGGGCTCGGGGCCGCACCGCCGCACGTGCCGGTCGGGACGTGGAGAACAAAACACGTTGCGCCTTCCCAGACACCGTGAAGCAAAAGTTCAATCTTGCCTAATTGTATCGCTGGCTTAGTGTTGGCTCTAAAGCGGCGTGTGTTTTCTGGCATTACATTTGACTACGATGTTCACCAGATCTTTGTCACGTTCGTAAACACAAACAAACAGGGCTTTCTTTTCCATTCTGGTTGATTCTTCACTCCATCTCAGGAAAGTAGCGAAAAGCCGCCATATTTGTCGAAGACTTTTACTTAGAGAAAGCCGGCCCGAAACGCGACGATGTTGACACTATTGAAGATAAGGTTCTAAACAAGCTTCGTGGCGTCTACCGGTTACGCTAAGCTTGAGCAGTTGCTCCACCGCTTCACAATGGTACTGAATGGTAAATTGGTTCTACGAAGGAGGGACAATATTTGACTTCTGATACCTTTTTTATCCTCAAATCAGTATGCACATTGCAAAAACCCGTCTGCTACACCAGTGCTCGGGATGCGCAGCAATTCTACCGTTCAGTCTTCACGACAATCGTTTCGGTAATTAATATGAGCTCGAAAATAATAGCATTTGTTGCCCTGCTGACCTCATAATGTTAAAAGATTTACTAAACACACGCTTACACCGTAGTTGAGTAACACGTTGACTTGCAGCACTCGAATCGAATTAGCTTTCCTTCGGCTTAACAAAGCGATTACTATTTGCATTTATGAGCCTGAGGAACCAATTGAGCTACGAAAGTCAAGACATACAGTAACCATGTGACAGTCTGCCCCAGTAAAACTACCCACCTGGCACAATGCACGCAACTCCATACTCCAACTCGGTCCATGAAATTGTTCGTTCGGGACCCTTCGTCCGACTCTTTTCTTCGGGGCTCCTGATAACGCTCAAGAGTTCTCGGAAACACTTCGCACTCCTCAGTGCCTAACGTGCGATCAACATCGCCGGGGCCATGTTTTCCATTATCATTCAAACTTAATTCTATTGCCAATTCGATGCACTTTCAGTGCTCAGGGCAAACAAATAGCTTCAGCAACCTTTATGGACCCTTGCGTCGGACCTCTTTCCTGCTGCTCGCTCGAGTCAGACGACACGCTTCTCGAGCTGTTTATAAAACTTATTTATTAAAACAGCATTTATGAAAAATGAAAAAACGAACACCAGCACACACATACACTCCCAGGCAGGTCCCGTGCGATTGCCAAACGCTTGCCATGCTTCGAAGCGAGGAGTTCCGAACCGAAGAAGCCAACCAATGGACAACGGTAGCGCTTGTTGGGAAGATCTCATTCCGGTTGGCGACGCCACACACCGTGCTTGGCATTTCATTTGTGTGCATGTGAGGAGTGCTAAAAGTGAAAAGTTTTGCCCGAATGTCGCCGCTTTATTTATCTCGGGCGCTGCCCCGCCCCGATCCCTCTTCCACCGCTTGTGGCGAAGGGGACAGTCCCCACGAAAAAAGGGATCGGCCGGGAGCAGAGACAGAGAAACTGGGGAATTCTTCGCATATTGTGACCGGTTATGCTCCTGTGCCGATGGAACCGTGTGGAACTCGCACGCCATAATCGCTTCCACTGATATTGCTGCCATCTTTTTCGGTATGTCGATTTCATAAGTTTTAAGTGCTTTTCAAAGTGATTTTAAAAGCTTCCGGGAGTTTATGCACTCCAACTTTTCGCCTTCCCATGTAGCCGTAAGCTAATAGAATAGTTTTATCAGTTTTCTAATCTGCCAACCTCCGGGGCCGGCCAACTACTTCGGCGATTCGGCTCCGGTCACACATGCCCACACACGTACACACACACACACACACAATTCCCGGTGTGAGCCGACGCCCGGGGAAGCGAGCTTATTAGGAGGCAGCCCCAAAATACCTCCCAAAAAAGGTGAGCCTGTCGTTGTCGTCGTCGTCGTAGCGGTCGCGGCCAGCAATGCAGCCATCGTCAGCGAGCAGCAGCGAACCGGACCGAAATAATATGCTCGTATTAAATGGTATTGCTCATTAGCTAATGGATAATTTCGGTTTCGGAGCTTCTGCTCCGCCGAACACGCACCGTCCCGTGCCCGGTGTGGACAGGCGCGGGCAATACATTTCATTAGCGATATTGCCGCTTCCCGGCGGGCCCGCGATAAGTGTTGTTCTCATCGTGTGAAAGACGCGGTTAAAACATCCTTCGCAGAAAACTGGAAACCCCCAGAAAGGACACCCATGAATGTAATATTTAAAATTGATTCCATGCACCGGCCAGCACGAAAGAAATGAGCCTCGCGACTGCATATGCTCCCGCGGTTGTGGGCCAATAATTCTAAGAGTGACGTGCTTTCGGACGTCCTTTTGCAGTAAACTTTGGTTTGCCATCTGCAAAAACCGATTCCCGGTTTTTGTCAACCAATTGTGACTTTTTTATACGTACGAGCAACGTATAAATAACTGAATCTGACTGTTTCCATAATTTTGATAAAGAAAACTATTTTAATAAATACAGCCCGGTACGTTCTTCTAAGTTAGAAAAAAATACAATCTAAGGGATTTTGAAATTGCCAGTTTCACCACACATCGCTGTAACCAATTAACCCGTTAAGCCCAACAGCTTTAAAGTAACATACACAGCGTCAGGATATTAGAAGGATCTTCCCAAAACTTTTCAAAGAAAAATGGGCGTATGGCCTGAAATTGCGATTTTGGTAGTCTTTGGCAATTTAACGCATTTTTACCCACCCCGACTTACTAATCAAGCTCGGATCAAGCGTTTTGCTGTTTTCTTCGATTTTCTTTCGCGGTTTTTCCCCTATGCGCCGGCTCGTTCCGGGCGGAGCAGTTCTTCTCCAAGATGATGGTTCTATCACCGCTCTTTCGAAGACATAATGACGGACGGCTTATGGCGAAATAGATTCTCGAAAAGTATATTTACAACATACGTACGCCACGGGACCGGCACGTGAGTTCAGCGTGGAACATCAAAGTGGTCGCTTCTCTCGCACACCGAGACGGACCGGCAAGCGTTCGTTAAGCCCACATTATTGCTGCATTCTCCAGCTAGCGACAGCGTCCGGTGCTAGTTCTGCACGGCACGCAACCAATCCCGAGCCCAGAGGAAGTGAACATTCTTATCAACCGTCCTTTCCGGCCAACAGAGTGTACGATTCGGGGCAGCATCCGTGCTGAAAGCCAAAACATAGCACGATGTAATCTGAATATCATCTGCCTACACCGTGGCGAACGAGTACGTGTTCCGTCGTTGCCTATCTGGGACGGAGCAGGCATGTTGTGTCGCTGCTACAAGCATTTCAAACTTTGTCCTTGTAACCATCTATCGTCCCTGCCCCCGGCCGGCGTCTCTGACTTTCGTGCCGAACCGAAGACGGCAAACCGCCAGCCTCTCTGGCTGGCCGCTTCCATTTGCGTTACTAGCCGGCCCACTTCAGCTTCGGTTGGGACTTAAACCGCAGCATCCTAACCCAACTAGCACTCTCGCTAGCCAGCCAGCTCCAGCTTAAGACCCGGCACCGGCACGGGACGTCAGGGTCAGGGCAGAGCACAAACGCTAAGAGCAAAGTGTTAAGACAAATCGCACCACATACATCTAATAATTTATAATAGAAAGAGTTTAAAAGCTTTATCTTGTTATCCAACAAGAAAATGGATGTTGCTCCAGCAAACAAAGTTTAATTTTTATTTTATTGATTTTTCCATTCGCCGCACTTTGCCGGGCGGGCCAAGCAACGCAACCTTGGCCGTCGGTCTTGCCTGCTACAAATAATGGCTACCACCGGAAGGCGAACTTCACACCGCCGAACGCCGCCATGCTGCCAGCCAGCCAGCCAGCGTGGACCATCATCATTACCGATCGGAAACGGAATTTTCTGGCTTGACTTTCGTTTCCGCTTTCCGATTTGTTCCGGTTTTGTGCGAAGAAAAAAAGTCCCCTTAATCCTTGCTGCATCCTTGCCCGGGTGGCGCTACTTCCGGTTCGGTTAGTCGTCGTGATATTGTCTTCCAGCCAGGCTGTAGCGAAAGTGAAGCGAGCATAAAAAGACGAAGAGAGCAGAAAAATCAACCAAACGATAAAGACCAAAAAAGATTAGAGTTTTCCAACAGCTTTGGCTGTCAATTCTGGTTTGAATTTAACCATTACTGCATACGAAGCGCTGCACACATCCTCGGAAAATTGCGTCGTTTGACAGAATGTACGGCTGCGGTGCGGATGGAGGTAGAAAACGTGAGAGCGAATTGCTGGTAGCAGTCATAAAGAGTTACGTGTAACACATTGTAATAGCAAAACTTTGAAGAATGGGCGATACAAGGTTTGCGGTAAACGGAATCCGATTGAAACTTGGTTGTCAAATGCGTTGGCTAGAGTTCAACAAGAAGTTAACAGTTGACAGGATCAACGATCAACAATAAGTTTTACAAAAATCCTTTTCATCCTTCTTAAAAGAACTTTTAAAACAATTACTACAACTTTAACTTAGTGTCAATTTAAGGAAACGAATCGCAGCCCTTGTTATTGAAACCGATTGATGAAGCAGATATCGACTAGTCTAAAAGTAATAAAGTTGAAAAACTACAGCATAGAATAGTAACCAATATATAAGACCTTTAAAAAGTATGTGTGATAATACGTCCTAGTCGTGGAACTTGCACAAGTAACTGGCGCTCCTTCTCTTCATTTTGTCCCTACCAGGTGTGGGACCGCACAACCACACGGGGACTAATTATGAAATCTTGTTCCCGAAACCAGCCAATTTTGATGGCGTGGAATACGAGCCATATCCGTAAATTTACAACCATTAAAGCCATCATTTCGAGCGATGGCAGCAATTCATAATGTCAGGAAGTGCGCGTACGTGGCGTGTGGAACGTAAACTGAGACACCTTATCGTTTGCAGCCTGTCGCCCCGTCGCCGAGCGGTAAGTACCCTGCAGGCAGCAAGCGAACGAACCAATTTGGCAGTCACCGACACGCATCACCCGGAGTTTGAGGTTTTGCGAAGGACTCCGGTGGACTCGCCGCCTGACGGAACCCCCGGAAAGGGGCCGGAGCTTTTCATCATTGTCACACATAAAACGAAACATGCGTTCAACCGGAAAACTCATAAAATATTCAAACAACATCAATCAACCAGTAAACACACTAAATCAAATCGATATCCCGAAAACCGTGGCTGAAGGGCAGCTTGGCAGCTTGGTTCAAACTCAATTCCCTCCCGTAGCCTGCCGGTGCGCCTCGTTCCGCCCGGCGGTTCCGGCCGTACTTCATTACAGAACATGCTAACCTTGCCCGCCCACCCAGAGCCGCCCACATGTCCGCGTGAGCTGCTTCTTCTGCTTCTTCCGCTTCTACTTCTTCTTCGGCCGTGCACGGCTTCGGCTTCAGTTTCACTTCTTTCGCAAAGCTCATCCCACAGGGAGGCAGCCTTCTAACCCACTGAACCATATCATCAACCCGTGGATGGGTATCGTTTTTCTCGACACCCTCGCACAACAAAACGCACATCAAATACCCATGTGCTCTCCCACCGGAAGGGCACCAACCCAGGGTGCCCAGGGCCGCAGCAGCGGCAAGACGGACGATTTTCTTTTGTTTGTTCGTGACCAATTTTCCAGCCCAGGCAACCTTTCCTTTCCACGGCACGTCACGTCACGTCACCCGGTGCCCGGGTAAGTCCTCGGAGCCCGGTGCCGGCAAACGGCCGTTCGGCGTTCCCAGAAGCCTTTACGCACCAACGAATCAATCTCTGGAATGTAAATTATTGATCTTTGCCGAACGGGTTGAAAGTAGCGCTGCGTTGGAGGTTCTATGGAAATGCGTCGCCAATGAAGCTGCCGCTTTGGTCGCCGGTATCCTGGACAACCCACACGGTTTCAATTAGAAATGTTTCAAGAAAAGTGCCAAGAGTGCCAGAAGTTGGCACATAATTAAATTATTCTTCTCATTGGGACCACATAGCTCAGGCCTTAGGCTTTAAGGCCTAAGGTGCGCGATAATGAAGATTGTATTCCGTTCGAGTTATTCAACGTCTTTTACAAATGCGATGAAGGAGATTCCTAGAGCATTTAGGAACAAAATCAACATACTAGTGTTACCAAAAAATATCGGCTGAGTTGCTCAAAAAATGTGTCCTTACCCTTCTACTAGTAAATCTATGTCATCACTATTAAAATAGCCTCGAACCAATACAATACATTTAAGATTAGGAACGGTTCAAAAAGTTCTTTTTCGGAATTTAGGAATAAAGACTTAGCACAAAGACCATTATTTTACTATTTCGAAGCCAAACAGTAGCCCATTATCAGAGACATCCAAAAAATAGTAGACGAAGACATTCGACCGATTCAATGTCAGCACCAACGTTAACAGAAACGGTCATTCTACCAACCTACTCAGCATGTTTTCGACTCTTTGGTCAAATATGATAAGTCTAAATGTGATAAATTTTTTCATTGCAGAACACCGTTACAGTCATTTCGATCAGAATCGATAAGTTGAAGCGGTTTCTCAAAGTGCCTTGAGCTCAGAACTCCTTTGGAACACTCGACTCGACTGGAAGATTTCGAACTTTAGTAGGCAACTGAACTAAAATGTAAACTCAAATCCTAACCAATGTATGTAGAGCCAAAAGTGGCTTCTGAATGATTATTCACTTCTAGTTGCAACGTAGCATTTCTGCGATTCCGAGTGCATCATATGCTACGGTACCATTAACCATGCTTCTCACATACAACAATCGTCCCATTTAGAGTCAAGAGCCTGCCAGTCGGCATCTGATCGCTTCACACTCCCTACGCGCGAGTGCAATCCTTGTGCATCCATTTACGAGCTAATCCCGTAGCCGGTAAAATTAAAATCAATTCACTGTTCACTCCCGTCGCCCGTTCGCCACCGCCGTTGGCTCGATAACTTCCACGGAAAAGCACCATTGTGCTGCATAATTGTCCATTAGGCATCGTTAAAAGATGGAGTTGAAAATTGACTAGCGCCCGGCATAGCTCCGGCCTTGGAACCGGTTCCACGGCTTAAGCATGCGGAATGCGGAGCATAAGAACGTAGAACGGAGCTCCGCAGTGGCCGGGATGCAAAGGAGTCACCGGTGAGCGCACATGCACAGAGCTACACATTTATTCAAATAGTATTCATTTTATGCTACTAAAAGACAATATGCCGCTGGCGAGCCACCTTCCACGCGGAGAAGCAGAAAGAAAGAGAGAGCGAGAGAGAGAGAATGAGAGGCGAAGAGAGAAGGACTAATAGAAATGGAACCAAGGCTCCGGTCGCTCCGTCTGCTGTTTTTCGGCAACCGTTCGAAAAAGTATAATGTGTGCGACGGACATTTGAAATGGAAAAGAACCCACCATCGTCGGCCGGAGACCCGTGCACCAGGGGGCTGATGGGTGGGGAAATACTTCCTTCACCACAGAACGATTACGATGGCGCTGCGAAGATGATGATCGGCGGCGGCGGCGGCGACGGTGGACGGTCGTTTCTTTGCCAGCGCCTCGAACTACTCACCGGGGAAAGATTTTCAACCAATAACAGCTTTTCCTCACATGAGCGGAAAAAACCCATTCCCCCCATTATCTTGCCATTGAGCATCTTCTCGCGCGCTTGGAGCGTTCAGCATCGTCTTCCTCGCAAGTGGCCCCTTTGAACGGTTTGCTGGAAAAGTGGAACGCTGCACTGCCGCTGTGCCTCGTTCGCCGTTTGCACCTAGCTACTCCCCAGAGTGACTCGAGCTAGGAGCGCTTCCGGTTCGCGGTTGGACCGATCCACGGCCCGACCCGGCTCAATAACGGTCCCGTGCCCGTGGCGAGGTCAGCACAGGACTCGCAGCGAATCGCTTACCGCCCGACGACGGGAGCGAAAAATGTTTATAAAACCGAATGCGCACAGCACACCAAACACTAAAAGATGTCGCTTACCGGAAGCTCGGCGCCGCCGAGTGGGTGAAAGGATAGCTGGCATAAAGCTTGTTTATATGAAAATAATCATGTGCATGTTAATAATTGTTTCATGTTCGTATTTCAATGTCAAGCTCGCAAAGGCTTTGGGTTTTACAATACAGACGACAGACACACGCTGCATTCGCTCAATTCCTTTTAAAGTTTTTTAATGGTGTGTGCGAATGGAATGTCTCTTTGTTGTACGTATAACTTTCTTTTTCTAAATAAATAAATAAATTAATAAATATAACAGACCGAGCAGCTCCTTATTTTTATAGACAGCTTTATACAGAAACCTATCATCGTAGTATCGCAAGAGTTTCGTAAAGTAAAAATATCGATTCATGTCGAATGTTGTGTTGTAGCTGTTGTTTCAAGTTGAGCTTCGCGAAAGAACTACTACTGTAATGAAGCTTGGACTCATTTGTAGTCAGCGTGCCGATAATGAAGCGGACTAATTAACTGTGCGATCTGCAGATTGAGAGGCAAGGGCGTCGGCAACACCCCCCCAATGGAATCGCATTACGAAAAGATAATCTTTTGAAATGATAACAATGCATTGCAGCTTCAACCAGACATTCTTGAGATTCCTACATTAAAGCACTCACCAATCCCTAGCAAGGTAAGTGGATCTGCGACCACCGCGAGTGCCACAATAAAGCGCCCATTGACAATGGCGAATTAGCAGCCGCCACATTAACAGGACGAATGCCTACCACAAAACAGATGTTTGTCAAATCCAAGTTTCCCATCATCCGAACGATTAGCGACCACCTTAAACGAGCAGACAAAAGGGAGCCTGGGCAATGCTCAGTTTACCGTTTGTGGAATTGTTTTGTCCACACGCAAATCGAAAGTTGGTAGTCCTGTCCTTTGCGCAACAAGTTACGTAAGCAAGCGTTCCATCATAAATTCATAACATTGAGCCAACACACACACACACACACGGGGTTCGTTTTCCTCGTCTATGGCAGCTCGGCGGATAGCGCATCAAACCACATCATAATTATTGATTCCTTTGATTTATTCCCGTCAACTCCCGGTGGTGGCACCGAAAATGTCGAAACCATTTCCGCCGGTTTCCGGGGCCGATGAATCAGGCCGCGACCCCCAATGGGCCGAATGTAGAGGGTTTCCGCACGGTGCGGCAAAGCGGTGGTGGCCACGGACGCAGCCCGATCGAAGTCGCCAAATTGTCAGTGTCAAAGTTTGGCCGTCATCCTTCCGAGCGCTGCGTCCGGAACCAACTTTACGGCGGCGGCCCAACCGCGGCGGCGGTGATAGTAGCGACCGAAACTTTCTTACCCATTAATTTATTCCATGTCATATTTAAACTTATCTCGTATTTCAATCGTGAAAATCAGCATGTATTATTCATTCCGCACTGGGACGAGAGCCTGGGGTGGGCCTGACATCGCCACCCCTTTCACCGGCACCGGTCCGACCTGTCGCCGTGATGTACGTGCCCATACGTCACGCGTGCTCGCGTGGAATGTGGCTGTTTCCTGTGTCCTTCCCATCCGTGTCTTTTTTTTTTCATTCGGCTTTTATTGTGTAAACCGAAAAACTTTTTGATTCGTGTAATTATTGTTTAAATAATTTAACTTCCCGTCGGCAGCAGGGGCAGCTGGGCGGCGTAGGCCACCCGAAAAACCCGAACCCCGAGCTGGTCGAAAATTCGCCGAAAAAGGATGTGGAGTTTTTCGCGTAGTTCATGTTGGCGTTCCGTGCACGGGCAAGCAAGCAAGCAAGTGGCGACTCCTGGTGCCCGCAGCATTATTGTGTCCTTCTTTGGTCGACTTCGTCCGCAACACGCTCCAGCCCGCGCATTATTTATTGGAAATTAAATGTTTCATAATTGACTTATAATATGTGTCGTTTTTATTTTATGCCTTCGCCCGCCGATTCCGATTTCCGGCGTGTTGTGGGTCGTCCGCTTCGCTTTCTGTCACCCAGTTGGGGTACTGGCGCCTGCCTTCTTTTTTTACGACCGACCCACCGTGTTTCTTTTATGCTCCAACGGGGCAGATATTCGCATACGCCCGGCCGGGCCTTCGACCCCCTTCGGTTTTTGCCATTTTTATTCGCCCACTTTTTTGCTTTATTATAGCTTTTGCCATACGTCACCCGGGATTGTTTTTTGTTTTTTTTTGTTTCATGTTGTGAATTCGCTCCGCGCGAATCCTTCATCGGCCGTGGCCGTGTTGCTGAAGTTGTTTCCTTTTTTGTGTGTGTGGTGCGATATGATTGCCGCCGAACATTTTGTTTTTGTGCCACTTTTATGCTGCACTCGTGCTCGTCGTGCTTTTTATGCCTCATTTTTTTTTAAATTTTTTTGTGTTTCCACTGCTTTACACGCTTATTAATAGACGCACATTGCGATCGGTTGACGTGCCACATACCGGGCTACGACGTGTGGCCGAATCCGTTTTTGCTCTGATGGCAAAAACAAAAATTAAAACACACTGGAGAGGAGCATGATTCACGCACTCGTTACTGATTTTATAAAATTACAGTCACTCGCAGCATAAGCCCGCCGGCTCGGAGCATTAGTCCGACGGTCAGAATGGTGTAAATGGTTTTGCTTCCGGCGGATATGCCGATGGCCGAGTGTCCCGAAATGCATCAGCTGGCAACAGTTCGCCCTGAAACATGCGCACACATGCACGATCATGCACGGGAGTGTTTCTTCATCACTTAAACCACAGAAAATGTGTGTTGTTGGTTGGGTAAACGCATTTTTTGTTTCGCCGAGGCTGTGTTAATTTGGACCATATCAGAGTGTGGAGTAGGGTTTTGTACTTCGTTTTTATCCACCGGCCTAGACCGAACCAGACCCACGCACGAACGAACTACGCTTTCGAAAAAACAAGAACAAACGAACGGGACGCGGTCCCGAGAAACGTGCGACACATCAGAATGAAAATTATTTATTATTAAAAATTTATATTTATTGCTAGCTCAATGATTCGCAAATTAATTTGATTCGAATAACTCCCATAAAAAAGCTCGCACCGGCACTGAATAAAGAAATGTGTGTCGCAAAGAACGTCACCGGGGTTTATATCCCTTTTTTTCCGCGCGTTTTCCGCTTTTCTCTCGAAACATTCGGGAGCCCATCGTCGATCGGCCCGGCGCATCCTGGCGGAACGGCACAGCCAATTGATTTCATCGTTTCCCGCTGCACGAATAAATTGTTAAAGCTACATAACTGCCAACGGTTTTCGTGTGGTGCACGAGCTCCCGTTGCCGGTGACAAAATGTGAGCTTACGCGTGAAAATCCGTGCCGAAGAAATATGGCCACCCGGTCGGTCCGTCTCACAGGAACGTGTCCGTTTTCGGGGCGCGCGCGCGTCCCCCGATTGATTATTGATATTGTATTTCATTTCGTCCGGACAGGTTCGATGTGCCCGGTTCATGGCGAGGCAAATTCATTTACGGCATAATAACCGAGCCGCCTCGTACCGATCGCTCGGCAAATGAGCCTGAGCCGCAACAATTTGCTATTAAATTATCAACCGGAAGGCAGTTTGTGGCACGGTCGCAATTTTTATATAAAATCGTTTATATGTTTGCATGGCCAGCAGCAGCGAGAGATTGTAAAATGTTGCAACCCAATAACGCACATTCTGAGGGCACTTCAATAATTTCGGAGGCGGACACAATTAAAAGGACACCCACAGGCCTGAGACCGACAAACCGGATGGTGGCCGCCAATTAGTGTTATTTTTGTGTGTTTCGAACGTGGAAATGATTGTGAACGCGGGCTACTGGGCGGTTTTGAAGCCACGGCTCACAAACGACGGAACGAATGGGCGGCACGAATTGGTGGAAAATTAGTCCACCATGGTCGATGTGCCAAAAAAAAAACGATCAAATATTTCCTGTTTCCCAAGCGACCGGTGGCCTAACTACCATCATTACTGGGCACATTTTCCACAGTTCGTAAGTAATTTGATTACCTTTTTTCCCAGGCGGCAGGCAAAGTATTGATTTCTGTTCCATTTGGACCGGCACAGGACCAAGGAATGTGTCACATAATTTGAAGCACGGATGCAACGGAATCAAATTCCTTGGCGTACGGTCCAGTCCAATTAGCATTTTAATTTGTCGCATAACCTTCACGCCAAACGTTCTTAAGGACCGAATGAATTGAAATGCTTTAAATTGTTTCGAAAGCGAGTGAACCACCGACAAAAGCCAACATTCTAAGCAATGTGAATGGGAATGTGACTGGATGTCGAAAGCTCGTGCGCTCGACCGAGTTCTGTGACAGGGCCGACAGGAAGTATCAATAGAATTTGGTTTCATAGATTTTGCAATTCAACCACCGTTACCACGTGATCGTGATTCAATCGAGCGTACAAACAGAATGCCAACCAGCCACCAGGACCCTTGGACGGCCGTCGCTTTACACACCCCCCTGTCGATGGCGGCGATTGCTAGGCGAAGACGATGATGATGGTTACCTTTGTCAAAGAGCGGGTGTGAACCCGAGCGGTACTGCCTCGCGTGTCGTTCGCTGGTCGATTGTTAACCTGTGCAAACTACCACAACTTGCTGAGCGAACCAACACGCAACAATGTCCCGGGCCGTGACTTCTTCTTCTGCTCCTTTCACGCGCTGGCTGTCCGATACTCGCTGGCGCCATTTCTCATCCACAGCCGAGGCGCGCCCTTTGGTCCTTTCACACGCTCGGGCGATGGCTCGGGCTAGTGGAACCCGTGGACAGTGGTATGGCTCAAAGCCAACCGGGTGCGACCCTGGCGGAAGAAGAAGCAATCGCCTCTCGCCAAGGAACGGCCACAAATAGCGAAGCAATAGACGGCGCCCAACAATCGCCGTGTTCCATTCGGCGCAGTGCGGCCCCGGAGGCATCCGAAGGGGCGTAGGAGCGAATCGACGGTTACCGATAAACACGGCGGACGTGGATGCAAATTTCAATTTCAGTCGTTTCGGTGTTTTTGCGTTGGCAGCCCGGAGAAAAGGAGCCGAGAGGGACAAAAAAACCCAACGAATTGGGGAAGAACAAGGAAAAACCATTCATGGCCTGGCGCAAACATTGTTTGCCCGTTTCAACAATAGCCCAACAGCGTGTACCATCAAAAGAGCGTGCTTTTCAAACACACAGCTTGCAGCGCCGGCCAACGCAGGCTTCGGTGAGGTTTCCCGGCTTCCAGCGCCAGGCTTCCAAGAACGCAACGGCGCGGGCGACGACGAAGGGGCCACCGGAACCGATAGCGATATTCACCGGGGAAGCCACCGCTCGCTCTGCGTGCCCTCGTCCTGTGGTCCGGGAGGCAACAGTTAGGACCGGAGCCCAGGAGCATTCAGGAGCAGCAACAGCCACAGCAAGGTGTGTTCGTTTACGTCATCGACGTCCGTAGGCCGCCGAAACCAAAGATGGACTTCGTCTCACAGGCTGATAACGCACCAACCATGCGGGCCACCAGAGGAGGCGTACTTTAAAACAGAAAAGCCCCTCTGGTCACCCGAGTTAATGCCCGGTACGCCAAAGCCGGCAGCGGTTCCAGGGTTCCAGCACCCGGCACACAATTATAATGTATCACCAAAACAAGCCTGTCGCACTCACGCTCACTCGGTCACCGGTCACAGGAGGACATTGCTCGTTTTTGCACGACAGAACGTTTGCTTCGGGCGGGCATGCGCCTAAATGTATGCACACAATTAGTGTGTGGCACCCGTCGGCAGGGGGCGCTTGCGGCGCTTGAGGGCAAAGTTCATAAGCTTGAAAATGTTCGGTTCTTAACAACTTTCTACACACAATAGAAAGACAATATTCAACAATTGGATTAACATTGCGCCACTTTATCCTATGTTGTTGTCTGTCTTCAAGCGCGAGAGGTTAAGGATTTCTTGGTTTTATTGGCGTCAGGACATTTTCTCGGAGGAAATCGACAGAACCAATTACCTGAGTTGACGAATTGGTCACGATCGTTGTATTATTCATCATCAGTCTGATCATCAACTGCGTCGCTGCGTTGAATGTGTTCTGTTCTACGTAACGGTTCTGATCGTCCTCCAAATCATTCGATCCTCAATGTCCTTCTGTTTCAAGCCCGATGTCCTCAGCTCCAGAGAAGCATCTTATTACTTTACTATTACGGTATCGTGTCGCCATTTCGGAGCCTGTCGCTTGGTGATTGCTTTAATTTGAAGTTAATTCGCCGGGCTACCGTTTCAATCGGGCAACAGGACCCGGCAAGCCACGGGTGTCCTTGAAAGTACTACCCATGCCAGGTAAGGAAAAAACCAAACGAGTATCAGATGAGCACTGTCTCTCTCTCTCGGCTCAGTGATCCAACCGATTCCCGGACGCTGTGTCGAAAGAGCCCGCAGCGTTTTAGCTTCCGCTGAATATTGGCAAAATTAATGAAAATACATTTACGAATCGGGCCCGGCACCGGAGAGACGACTCCGCAGAGTCCAACCGTACCTGCTGACACGTTTCTGGATCGGTGCAAATTAAGCAGCAGCTCGGCGAAGACATCCCGGAAAGAAAGAAGAAAAAACCCCGTTGGGTTTATGAAACACGCAGAGCCTCGCGGAAGTCACTGCCAGCAGGCTCACCGGAGAACCTTTGGGCCAAAAATAACCGCGCGAAAGGTGCCTTGTGGTATCGGATGATACGATGAAGGGCGCCTATCGCTGAAAGCCAACCATCGTCATCGTCGTCGTCGGGAGCTTATTTATGCCACCATTGTCAATCGCTGAGCGCCGTCGAAAGTGGCCAAATTGAGCCTGAATTTAGGTTGGTTCGTGCCACGCTCGCCTTCGTGGCCCGCATTCGCCTGATTCGGATGATCGCTTCCGCTGAAGATTACTCGCGCGAGATTCGCAGAAGGGCAAATATTTGGCGCGGGCCGGACCGTGCCCGGTGACATTTGGCCTACGTAAACAGTTTCGTTCCGAGCCGGCCGGAAGTTGGGACGCGCCCCGCTTGTGACCTGTTGATAAGGCCCAGATGGCGGCGGTCCAGTGCGGCTGTTGGGCGAACTTTTTGAGCCAGATTTTGAGACCCGCCGCCGAGGGTCGTCACCGTTGACGTGCTGTGATTCTGGGAGCTGTAGGAGACACTTGAATACGTTCCGAATTTTTAATGTACTTCCCTAGCCCTAGAGCTCCGGTCTGGGGAGGTAATTTTAATTTTTCATGCGCTGCGTTCGCTTCCATTTCTTAAAAAAAAATGACGTATGCTAAAAGGAATACAGGAAAGTCCCAGACAGCACTGGCAGTGATACTGGCGGTGCCGTAATCTAATCAACTAAGTGACGTGAAGTGCCGAAGACGCGACATTTGAAGAAGTACTTCCCCGGAACGCGACACGTGCTGTATTTTCCTGTCGGATTAGGCTTCCGGATGCTCTGCCGAACTCACTCGCTGTCGCAGCAAGCAGTTCACCGAAAGTGGCCACCTTAACGTAATTATAATGAAACGTCGTAAATATGATCCAAGTACGGGGCCGCGTTGCCAGCAAAGTTCTTGAATCAAAGCTAAAATAAACTGATAACTCAACCCGCGATAACTCAACCGCTTCCTTGTGCTTATGGCACATCGGAAAGGTGATCCGAGAGCAGCGAGAATTTCTGACCACCCCGAGGTCCAACACTAGCATTTCACTTACGCAGCAGGAGAGTGCTTAACGACCGAAAAAAGGTACCAAATCACCAGGCACGAGCAAATTAAAAGCAAGATTTCTCGTTTCCTATACCGAAAAAAGGATGAGCCCGTCTCCGCGTAATGACGGCACGGGACTCTGCCCTCAGCAAGTAATACTAACTTACGAGATGGACACTGGCAACCCCTGGGCGCAATCAAGGAGCGCGAGTCGAATTAGAAATCAAGCCGTGCCAAGGACCGTCCCGAGAATCCCGAAAGTGCCAACAAAAATTTGCATGTTTCTGTCCTGGTCCCTGGTCCGGTCGTTCCCAGTGGGGCCACGATTTGGGGCGCTCGCCATCACTCTCCTGCTGTCCTTCCTCCATAACACTGAACGAAGAAAAAAAAAGCGGCCAACCTAAGCCAACGACTTGGCGAAACTGATCCAAATCATTATGAGTCAGGCTTTTCTTTTTCGGACGCGGTCGAAGGACGCGCACGGAATGGCGCTGTACAGAATTAGCATCGAAACCATGTTTGTGGGTGGCTGTGTGTGTGTGTGTGAGGGTGTTGGGTTTGGTACTTCCTTCGATCGCCTCCGAATGGTATTGAGTTTGGCTCGTCCAGATATCATCCTCATCAGCTCGCCACCGCCGTTCGGAAGCAAGATGATGAACAGAGACTGGAACTCGGGCTGGAGGACGAAAAGAAAATCTCTCCACCGAAGAAACCGGCTTCTTCTTATCAGTCCACTTTGCAGGTTTTCTTGCGTGGTTCGGTGACGTTTTTCGGAATCCGCTTTAGTCCGCCCGGGCGTCGTTCTGATTTAATTTGCTTGCTCCGTGGCCCGGCCGAAACTAAGCCATCGTGATCACCCCGTTCCATGCTGGGAGCGGGGGAGCTATCCAATACGCGGTATCCAGGATGACAATGAATCTGCCAACAGCCCCCCTGGTGTTGCCCTGGTGCTGGCCCACGAGGAGCTAAATAAAAATGAGTTTTAATTAAAAAGCGACTGCAGCCGATGCGGCAAAGGTGGTCCGTATGCTAAATGATCGGTCGTTACTGGCAACTCTATCGCTTTCCAGGATGCTCCCGCAAGCGGTCGCCCGGAGGACCCGGGGTGAGGTTGATTGGCAACAGTAACGGCGGCAGCTGCAGAGCCTCGTGGAGGGCTTCCATTGCCGGGACAACAACAGCAACGGGAAGTTCATTGTGTCGTCCGCTGGTCCGCGTCCGCCGAGGAGTGCGCCGATAATGGAGCGCCACTGGGCCTGGGGGGTTCGTAGCATTTGGTCCGGAATGTCGCCATGTGCAGCAGCAGCATGCTTATCTTGCCGCGTTTTATCTGCACGCTTATTTTACGTCCATTTTTGCTCTCACCATGCGCCATGACCCGCGCCCGAGAGCATTGCGGCGCACCACCGGCGGCTGGTGCTGGTGAGCATAGGTGAAAACTAATTAAATTGTCATGATTCCACACGCATTTCCCGGCTTCAACAAGGACCTCGCCGGACCGACCGTGTGTGAGCAGCTCCGCTTTGTTGTTCCGTTCGTTCCACGTGCGGCGCGGCGAGATGCATCGTGCGATTGGATCGTCTTCAAGGAAAAAGTTATTAGACATTCATATCAGCTTCTTTTGCGTCAATCTGGACTGATTGGAACCTTGTCAACTTCGTTATGGCATTAAAGTTTTGCAGGTCCACGAAATCCCGGTTGCCGTTCAATACGGCTCCCGACGCCCCCGCCTCTACGTTCGCCCTGTCGAAGGCGAAACAAAGGAGAACCCCATGCAATGTTGGCAAAATTGATGGGAGATCTGGGTGTTTGTTTCATCGGGTCATGCAATACTGATGCCCGCAAGAGAACGACGGGGTACCACAATTTCTCTCGAAGGCTTAGCGCAATCCGTCCGTTTCCTGTCGTGCAATTTTCATTTCTTGCACCGGAACGATCGAAAATATATATTGAGGCTCGTAGAGGCACAATTTTCATCACTCATCGATGCAAGCTGATAAATCTTTGTTTGGCACCTGAATGTCGGAGGACGCTTTGAGCCATATAAAAGGGCATAAAAGGGAACCAGTGGTCTGTAAGTAAGCAGAAAGGTAACACTAGCACTAGTTAGAAATATAATCCTTCTACAAAAGAGGAACGGAAAACACAGCATCAAAACAGCTGCAGACAATGGTTGAACCTTGGATTACTTATTTTGAAATGTTGCTCAATAGAGGCGATGCCTTCGGTAGACACGTTCGCTTATGTTAACTGAGTGCAAATCAGTGAAAACCATCCATTAAAATTTTGTAACCTTGCTTAGTAGACTATGTGCATTTGTTGAAGAAAAGTAATATAAGAAAATGAATCATTGGCTTATTTGTCTCAACAACTTTCGAAGGTATGTAGTAATTTAACTCGTTGACTCCGTTGAAAAAGGTCCTACAAGTTATCTCCTTTTTATTCTCTTTTTAAATTGTTAAAGATTTTTCTTATTTGTTGATATTTTGTTCTTTTCCTAGAAGCCATCTTTCGACACTGGTACTGATATATTCAAATTTTAATAGTAGTTGCACAAAACTGGCAAAAAAGCGCATTACGAGATAACTTGCAGTTGGTGTTCAAGAGTTATCCTGTAGTTGGCGGTCATCGTGTTGTAAAATTCCTATTTCTTCAACCATTTATTTACTCGATAGTAATATTTACCACACTTAGTGCTTATGTGGCGAAAACCATGCCCTACTGTAAACTGATTTGTTCTGGCAGAGGAATGCCATTCGAGCATCGTAGTACTTCTTTGGCGGCTAATGAAACCCAAACTATTCGCCAAACTCTGTTCTAATGCCACTTTTGGTAATCTCCAGAGCCTCTAGAATCGATTTCGGAAGAGCACCAAAACTATTTTCTGGTATGCCCTCCGGTATTTAGTGGGAAAGTCTAGGAAATCTCGGTCGAACAAGTTTCTTGCACGGGTATGGCTCTTTCTGCTCGAAGTTTGGCCGAGCTTACGCCATCGCTTTCACAGATGGTGCTGATTGTCTTTCTATAAAATCAAAGGGTTAAGTTTCTCTAAAGTTTCTTTTGGTAAATGATTTCACTATGCTCTCGATAGATGTCTCAAAGTTGAAGGATTTGTAGGATTTGAAATAATGATTTCGTGCAACGGAAAATCATAACCGTCTAATAATAATCATAAACAATTTTTACAACAGACATAAATTGGAGTTTCTAAAAACAAGTGAGGCAACAAGGGGTGTGCTGGATCACTGGTGGGCTGACGATGGTTAGTTCCCAGCCTCAGCCAGCTGTTTTAAACTGGAACAACCCTGCTCAATTTACTTGCTAATGCTAATCAGCGTCAAACCCCATGGAATTATTTACGTTTTCATGGACAACTACAGTTCCGTCAAAGCCCTGCGCTCAGTGGAGGCAATATGGAGCTACGCTCCCCAGCAATGATGCTTAGGTTTCAGTTATGTCGATAGAATTAAGCTGTGAGATTAACAAATACGGCACAGTTCTACAAACAGACAAATACGCGTGTATTACACATAAAATGTTCAATTTAATCAAAACACATGCAAAGAAAAAATAAAAACGTTGGAAAATGTTCGTAGATTCTTCCTAAGCCAAATATGTCCACCTGCTCTTTACCAATTCCCCATAGTGGCGAGCAGTGACAGTTTGCAACCGATCTTTTTACGCTCTTTTTTCAAACGCGCATCCTTTTTGAAACAAATGGATGATTCTGAAGGGCATTCGAGAACATTCAAATAATCCCAAGAATGCAGCGTTCAACAGATTGGAAGCTAGGTTGATTGAACGTTTGTTAGCGACATTAAACTTCACAGTAAAATATTACTTTGGCTTACGTAAATTCATCGCACTAATCGGACAATCGGATGGAACGATTTTTCACTATTTACGACAATATTTACCCGTTGGAACCGGTGCCAACGGCCGAACCGGTTAACTTTACCGATTGGAAGCTAGCAAGGACAGCAACCGTCGGACAGTAATCAGCTAAAAATTGTTTTATTTAGTTTTAATTTAATTTTGGAATAATGGAACATTTTTATGCTTCTTATTTTTGTTCTTGTTTGTATTTTTGTTTGTATGTTTATTTGTGTTCTTCTTATTTTATGTTTTCTTACGTCGGAATTTAGAATTTATCAGTAACTAATAATTAATAACTTTACGGTTTCGGTTTCGCGTTTTTTATTCCATCTATCAAAGGTAATCTAATCTAAAAGTTAATAATATACGCAAATGGGAAAATGGAAAAGAAAAGGAATATTAAGTTAGTTAACTTATTGCATTATTTTATTACAGTTTCATCTCTACAAAACACAGTCATCTGTTCGAAACAAAAAGTGAGTAAGTTTGTAAAAGTAAGTAAGTAAGAACTCGAAGAGAGTACATCAGAGAGCTGAAAAAACACGAACCACGATCGTGTTTTTTCGGAGTTATTGCGATGTTATTGCGACTAGAAAGTGAACTTGTTCACCGTGGCGATGTTAAAATAGAACTGTTCATCGGAACTTGGCGCAAATTATACTTGACCATAATTGATAAAAACTTAAAATCAGGCAGACAGAGGCGAATCGAAAACAAGAGCGAAAAAATTTAAAATTAATTTAAACTTTCTACGATAATTATTGGATTTCATTTGAGTTTTGGGCCTAGTTTTGATAGTCCGGGGCTCAGCCGTTGGTAGAATTGGATGACTACATTTCCGAACCGAAATGGCAATACTGTAATCCTAATTTATGTTGCTTTGGCGATTATGTTGCGCACTTCTCCTCCATTAACGAGTTTTCCGTTTTTTACCGGACAACACTTAACTCGCGTGAATTTCCCACAATTCCTCATCGCGCACTCGCGGCGATGTTATCTGCGTTTGCGAACTTGAATCGTGTTCATCGAAACTTCAATCGTGGCCGATGTTATACGCGACATAAAGAGCGAGAGGCAAGAGAGTGGTTGGTTTTGAGAGAGCGACAAAGATTTGAGAGCGAGTCGAAAGCATAGAACAAACGAGGGCTGTTCAAATTTTTTTGCGGCTTTTGAATTTCTGTGGGCTACGTATATCCGATTTTCGAGTTTTTTGTGGCGTTAGGTTGCTAAACATGTCAGTGAATTATGGTGAAAAGTTTGGCCATTTTGAGTAGCCGGTCAATTTTTGACAACTATTTGGCTTGGACGTGTTTTGACTCACCGTCGATGCTGTCTTTATCTCCTGAATCGTATCGAAGCGTCGTCCTTTCATACCAGCCTTCAGTTTCCGGAACAAGAAAAAGTCGCAGGGAGCCAGATCTGAAGAATACGGTGGCTTTGGCATCATTAGTGTGTTGTTTTGGTCAAAAATTTGCGTAGAAACCACGATGTGTGAGCAGGAGCGCGATTTTGGGTTTCCCACAAATCTGGGCGTTTGTGACGGATTGCTTCGTGCAAATTGCGCATAACTTGAAGATAATATTCCTTATTGATCGTTCTATCCTTTGGCAACAACTCATGATGCACCACGACCCTGCAATCGAAGAAAACTGTAAGCAAAACTGTTCACATTCGACCAAACTTGGCTTTTCGACGTTCACATCTTCTCGGCTCGCTGAAAAAAAACCACTGAAAAGTGTTGTTGTTGGTCTTAATAACTTCACCATAAGCCACAGTCAACATTCGGAATGCATCCGCGCTCTCAATTTCGTTCTTCACACAAAATTTGGAAATTGACCGATTACTCAAAATGTCCGAACTTCTCACCGTACTAGGTTGTATACTAAGTTTTGACGTTCGATACCTTAGAGCGCAGCTACGAGCCTAATTTTTTTTTGTTGATTTGGTGCACTTTTGAAATGAACGTATGTGAAGTTTCATTTCAATCGGTTACTTAGTTTTTTTTTTACAAATAATTTAGTATCGACATGTCAAAATAATTTATGTCACCGTTTATATAAGTGCCCGGTGGTACTATTTTTTCAATATAGCGGTCAAATTCTGTCGTATCTACCGCCAATGCTGTATTCAACATACTAAGGTCCTCCTCCTTGCCCAACGGAAGGGCCGGAAGATCGCCATGGCGCTACGGGGCGCAGGTTGCAGGCTCTGTTGTCAGGCACGCCTGGTTTTCCTCCTGCACTTCTACTAGGTCGTTGCGTTGAGATTCGGAATTTTGAAAAGATGGCTGTACCTGCCGATTGGGACTTCCCAGTTTTGCTGTTCATGCATCATTACCTTGTTTTGACATCAGGTAAATGATTTCAGGTCGAAAAAAAAATTATTTCGGTTTGCAACCCATCATTGAAAGGGTTGAACTATGTCAACTTTTGTGCCTGAAAATGACGTTTTGCGGGAATTATAATTTTTCTGCTCCTCTTGAAGAAAACTGCTTCGGAATCGCACCAAATGCTTGTCGGGACTTGTGTTTGGAAGATCGCAGTGCTTTAAGTGGTTTAAAAAAATTCAAAATGGCGATTTTGACTTAACAAAGAAAAGCGTCGAAGGACTCCAAAAAACGGACTTTCTGATGGGACAGAAAGGTGTGGTGTTTCACAAGCTCCTAAAACCTTTTGGAAACGTTAATTCCGATCGCTACTGACAACAAATGATCAATTTGAACCATGCATTGATCGAAAAACGACCAAAATGCAATTCTAGGGGGTTGCAATGGGGGCGCCTGGTGGCCCGTGGAATCAAGCACCATGCGCCCCAAAAAACAAAACTGTTTCAGGATACTATCAAATCACTTGGATGGGAGTTGCTATCCCTCCCCGCGTTATTCACCAGACTTGGTTCTTTCCGAATATCATTCATTTTCATCGATGGGACACGTATTGGCTGAGCAGCTCTTCGTTTTTCTACGAGGAAGTCGAAATGGAATGACTAATTAGTTTACTTAAAAAGTCGAAGAATTCCTTCCTCTGGGAATCCATGATTTAGCAGAGAGATAGGAGAAATGTGTAGCTAGCAATGGCTTTGAACAATGTAGAAAATCGCATTCAAATTTTATAAACATTTTTGTGTGTCAAACAAATTCCGAATCTCAACGCAACGACCTAGTACTTCCATTGGCGTGTCCGTGTCTTCCTCCGGCATCACCGGTGCAGGACCCAGTGCAAAGGGCCTGTCTAGCGCTATCACGGCAGAACCGGAGCGTTTGCACTTGGCCGTTACGCGCGCCTCGCTAAACTTCGCATATTTGTCCACCTGTTGTCAATCATTTACAATTAACATTAACGTTATCACAATTGCATTTATAGGGTTCACCAAACCTTCATAGTTGTGTAGTTGTAACAAACACGTAATCCATTTTTACAATTTAAACGACGCGCACAGTCAACGATGTTAACCTCCAAAATTTGCCGGCTTTACTCCACCCGCAACACTAGGCTGTTCAATAAGTTCTTTGCTTCGATAAGAAAAACACAATTTTATGGTTTGAAATACACTTTTTTATTCAGTATGGCCTTCCGGGACATCAATACACTTGTTTCAACGATACTCCAATTTATGAATTCCATAAATGTTTGCCATTTTCAAAATCGAACTGCAGAACTTAATGAACAACCCAATTTAAACACCCTCGCACGCATACACACTTACGCACCGACGTGTCCCGACGTGTCGCCTTCTTCGTGTTGGTGCATGAATTTGTACGTAAGAATGTATGCGTATTCGTTATTCGGGATTTGTTCGGGATTTGTTCGGGATTGTTCGGGATTTTCAAATTCATTCTTACCCAGTGAACATAATTGGCACTCATCGGTCACTCGGGCACTCAATTTTGTTCATGTTGCACTGTGGGTAAATAGCGGACATAAAGCAACTCAAACAAGTTACTATTTATGTAAAAAGAAATTTTATCATGGAGGAAAACATTAACGACGATATCGCGGTTGTTCATGTATTTAATCAAGTAGATAATATCGCTTTAAGTTTGGATGAAAAAAGCCTAATTAGTACTCTATCAAACGTTGCAATAATAGTTGGATGGTAAAAATTACTTGTTTAAAAATTCCCACAAACGCAATGGGTTAAGCCCATCGATCATTTCATATCCTTGTTTAAATTCATAAGGGAATAGATTAAAACATTTTAAATATGTGCACCTATCCGATATAAATTCCCCACAGTGCGTTAGGAAAATCGCGTGACGGATGAATTCGTGAGTTACTACGATACGAAGAGCGAGAAAGGACAAACATGTTCGAAGGAGCGAATGAAACGACACCACCCGGATTCTGCGGAAGCGCGAGCTTGTTGACCCGAGGGGGTAGGAAGGAGGAGTGCCAGATGAATTGTGAGTTACCTTCGGGATTGTCGTAGGTTGACTCGGCTTTTTTCGGGATTGTCGTAGGTTGACTCGGGTGTCAGGTTCGTCATCAAAGTTAGGTTCGCAGTGTCTTAGTTAGGTTCCAAAATCGGTCGAATTTATAAAAACAACTTTCATAAAATTTTTGACGTTTCTCTTTGACGTTTCGTGTAAACAAATTAAGGATACTTTAATTAGGATACTTTTATTAGAGATAGATTTAAAAGAGACGAATGTTTGGCTATTACAGCTCAAAGTCTCTATAATTGAATAGAATCCCCCCGACAACACAATAACAACGACTTCCAACAAACTCGGTTCGCAGTGATTTCGTGCAGATTCCGCATTACAACGGTCCAACGGCCATCCGAAAAACAGAGACCGAGAAAGGATTGCCCTCAGATTCGGAGCCATTTCACGGTCAAGTGTTTCGTCCTCGACCTCTCGTTTGCGTGCTGCTAATATTTTCTACGCGTTGTTCGGAACGGTTGTTCTGCTCGCCTATCGGGGGACATCCGTCTGTATTGGAGCACCACAAAACAGAAAGAAAGAAAGTCGATCGATTCCCGAGTGCAACTTCCAGTGCAGCAAGTGCAGTGTGTGTGGTGCTCAATCTCAACAATCCGCCAGTGAGTCAGTGTTTAATTCGCGTTATTGTCGAGGTCGATTGATCCGGCGGCGGCGGCACAGCATCCCAACGTCACGCGGATTGATTGCAGGAAATAAGGAAGATTCCGGGCGTCGCGCGCGTGAGAGCAAAGGTGACGCAGGTAGTCGAAGCAAGAGAGCGAGAGAGAGAGCGACGAGAGAGGGAATTTGTTGTTTTGATGTTGATTTGTGTACGGCCATAGTGTGCGTGTGTGTTCGTGCGGTTTCGAAGTGTGTTGATTAAAAGCAAGATCTCAAGATTCGCTGGAAGCTGCCCTAAAATCCCGATTTCGAGGGTCATATCTCACGCGCCACAAGGTCGCAACGGAAGACAGCTACACAGGTAAGCACCGAAAAAGGGATGAAGGGTGGGCCCCATTTTCCCTTTTGGGGGATCCTTTTTCGGACTACCACACGCGCACACAACGTGACGAGTTGCGGTAGTATTGGTGCCATCGTCCAGGCTCCTGTCAAATTTCGACACACTTCGTGGCCGCGAAAGGAGCACGCGAACGGGGGCATCAGGTGCGGGGGCGAGACGACCGTATACGGCTCTCCCTTTCGCGCCGGATGCGGCATGATCCGGCTCTCTCTCGCAGCATGTTGGGTTCTTTATGGTGCTTATGTTGAATGAATTTACTTCCCTTCGTTTCGGGCCCTTTTCGACCGTTTTGTTGCAATGGACACCCCGGCAGCTTATGTTCCGGTCCCTAACGGTCTCTCGGGCGCGTGTTATGTCTTAAGCCGCTCAGCTGTGTGCTGGGTTACGCACGCTGGAAGACGGACAAGTGCCCTTCGGACCGGTTCAGGAATGCGGCATCGACGCCACCGAGCCATTGCTTCGTCCACCGGATGCGGTAATCACGGAAAAGCGCTCACTTCCGCCCCGGTCTCGACTGTGTCTCGACTGCAGTTGCACCCTTCGAAACCTAAGCAGGCCGTGTACCTGGCTTCTTCAATAAAGTGCAAAACTGTTGTATGAGATGCGCTTAATGTTTCAATGTCATAAAGGTAAAGCCCAACCCTTCCTTGTGTTCGAGTAACTTGCTCTTGCAGTTATTCAGCAGATAAGATGAGAGCTGCTAACACTTGTTTCCGTAAATAATAAACGTGGCCCAACGGCTGCCCAGGTCCAGCACGAATCCCACTCGCTGTTGTTCTTTCCCAAGACAACTGATTTAAAATGTCTACATGCCCAATGAATAATCGATTTATGGGTCCACGCCGGATGGTGCTGCAGCGCCGTTACGGGGCATAATGTATGTCCCGGTAACCGGGGAAGCCTCCGTTCTGTGAAGGCGAGCAATGTGCAGAATATTTTCCAGGCACAACCAACCACTGTGGCAATAATCAAGTACAACAAATTGCTTTTAGTGCGTTCCGATGGCGATTAGACTTGCATCACGCCCAGGCCACCCCTCCCGGCCACCCGGTCGGTGTCACTTCTCATCCCTACATTGACGTTTACCCATGGGGGCGGCGGCGGCGGGAAGTGTTCTGAATATCATTATGTAACGCGACGCGCGAAACAAATGGGCTGGGCGGCCCCTCAAAAAGGAAGTGGAGCTCCCGTTCCGGGGAAAATCACGTAATCACAATACCTTCTTCGAGCGTGCAATATTTAAATGACTAAACCCGTAGCGTCGTTCCGTGCGAAATGGCTTCCGAGCCGTTGGAGTGCCGCTCGGAAAGGTTTCCTCGCTTTCCTACGGCTGCCGGTGAAGGAAAAATTCGAACGAAAACAGCAAGGGAGCTCGAGAGCGAGAGAGAAAGAGTACGTGAACCGCCAAAACAAGTTCCGACGATGTTGGCAGAATATCAAACGATGCCCATCGGGGATCACCTGAGCACCTCGGATTACTGTTGGCTTCTATGCTAACCTGGGCAGGTCCCATCTAAGTATCATGTTTCGGGGCGCAACTTGCACCAGCGATTACCGACGCACAGATCGACGGATTTCGGCCCCGAATTATTAACACACGTTTCCGCGTGGGCCTCATTTGATGCAACTTTGACCGTTGGTGCTGGCCGTGCTACTGAACATCGGACAGCCCGGACCGGACCGGACCATCTCCGGTCTCCAGAGTAGCAACCAAGGGACTAATGAATTGACCCGGGCACTGGAAAAAAACCCACGCTGGACACGCGGTCTCGGGGCAAAACAAGGGCAATCTCATTACCCGCCAGCCAGCCAGGGTTGCGTCTTGCGCCATGCCGTCGATGCTTGCCACGATTCCGGTATGGAAATCGGGAGCACTGCCCCAGCGTGTGGTGCTCTGGGCTCAGCAATTTAGCGGCCCCACGGTTGATGTGACTCCGACTCGCGGCTAACGGTTAATCCCGCGCGGCCGTAAATTGACAGTTCGGCCGCGTGGTTTTATTCTTTTCGCTCAAGTTCCGCGAGTTCGTTGTGTCTTGGCGCGCGCGATAAGTATTGCGCGATCGACGGACCGCTATGTAGAGCGGCCGTGGGACTTTCACAATCTGGATGTGTAATGTTTCCGATTTTTTTCCTTCCTTCCTTCCTTCCTTTCGTTAGCGTTTCGATGCTGATGTTTTGCCTTTCTCGACCTCAATGTGATGGCACTCGGCGCGATTGGCGGTGCGAAGAAGAGATTTGTTTGCGGTTTGGATGAACTCGGCGACGGTTCTCGATTTGGAAAATATTGAATGGTCGAAAAAGGCTTTTCGTATTTCTGATCAAACTTCAAATTATTATTTACGATAATTTCAATAGTTCGATTTGCGTCAAATATGCACCGGTTTGTTGGAAAATTTATTGTCTTTTTAAAAATACCTTCATAATGCCTCTCTTGTAAAAGGCTTAGCCGTTATTAACGAAAAACTCGAGCAATCCATTGTTACAATCCTTTTTTAATCTCAGTTTTTCATCACTCAGGAAATTTTCTAATGCGCAAAAAAGGTGTCAATCGCTTAGTGCAAGGTCCGGACTATACGGTGAGAGCATTACAACTTTTCATCCAAGCTCCTGAACTTTCTGGCGAGTCACTAAAGACGTGCGTGACATTTCGTTGTCCTGGTGGAACGCAAAACCTCTTCCGTTGGCCGATTCTGGTCTGATCTAGTCAATCACTAGCATTAAACGGTGCAGTTATTGACAGTAGGGATCTGAATTTAGTGTTTGACTACACGGAAGCAACTCAAAATAAACGATTCCTTTCAAGTCCCACCATATACCCAGTAGAACCTTCCTAGTCGTTATTTCTGGTTTGGCCACAAGTTAAGCTGCTTCACCACGCTTAGACCACGATTATTTTTACATAGTATTATTGTATGCATCCCATTTCTCATCCCTAGTACCCATCCGTTTAAGAAATGGGTCGATTTCGTTCGGTTTGGCCAAAACTTTGCAGATGGTATTTCGCGCCATCGTTTTTTTTTGTGTAAATAGAATGGTTCCCAAACATCGAGCTTCTTTGTGAATCCAGCTTTGCGCAAGTGGCTTAAAACGGTTTGATGGTTAATCTGGAGCTTCTAACCGATGCTCTGACTACTAACATGCCGGATACCATTGATTATTTCTGTGGTTTTGTCGACATTTTCCATAACAAGTCTGCCTGGGCGAGGTGCATCTTTAACATCGAAAATAACTGAAACGGGTCGACGGAACAAAAATGGCACCTAACTAGCTGTTAGAATATCGGCAGCATAAACATTATGCAAAATTTCAGCGGCTTAGCTCGAGTTTTCGGCTTTTTCAAAGAAAAACTGTAAAATGTAGCGAATTTTCTCTTAGTTGACCTCCATTGTTAACACCCTGTAACTCACAAACGAATGGAACAAACGAGAAACAGTGGAAGCATTTTTTTAAGTGTAAAGTATCAGCTTTAAAACGAGCCTAAACTTGAAACTGTATGATCGATAGTTCACGAGATCGATCGATCACTAAAGCCATCTATCGTGAAATACGAAAAGACTTTTTCGACCATCCAATATGATGGTGTTTAAACGTGTGCCAAACGTTGTTTCAATGTTTGCCCCACATCGTTCGATCGATGTTTGCCCCATACGGTGGCCAGTAAACATGCCTCCGGTCGGTTGTGGATACTTTTTCCAATAACTCACCTTTCAAGTGAACGATCGGCGTTGGGGATGTTTTATTTCCATTTCATCTGTTTCACAACTCTTCGGTTAAATAACGACGGTGAATGAAACGTAAAATGTCGATGCGATTATCTCTACGCCTCGAGCGTTTTCCACGGAGTCCACGGGTTAGCCAACGCGATAAGCCGCGGTTCCTGGAAGTGATTTATAATGTACAAATCGGTTCTGCGAAACTCTCCAGCATGCAAAAGCTACTCCCGCCGATCGATGTGGCTTAAAGTTTTGCTGAAAAGCTGCCAGACGAACCCGAGCGGCCAAAAGAATCCCCCGAACCCCACCCAAATGTCAACCCCAGCGGCCGGCCACATCCGGCAATCATGCAACATTGTTGTCCAACGTGCCACCCGAATCGATTTGCTCTCGAGCACAATTGTTTCTAATGTTATGTATCGTTAGCTAAACTGAGCTCCGTGATGCTCATGAATTGCGAGCCGGTTTCGAGCCGGTGTCCCAACGACCGGTGACAGTCGAGCCGGAAAAAAGCCGGACCCGACGTGGACCCTTGAATCCGAGCGGACTAATTCCGGCCCCCAAGAGGCGCGCTCCGAGCGCTCTTCGCTAACTGCGGAGAAAAAGACCTGACACCTTGCCACACGCGGCCCGTTCGTGGCCGAAGGGTTCCAATTTTGGTCGTTCCCTATTCCGGTCACGTTCCGTGAAAAGTCACGACTTTCCCAACAGAAGTTTGGGGTGGCCGCCTGTCTGCCGCACCGAGCGCGGGACAAAGCAGACCGCGTTAGCTACCACTGTGTGTGTGTGCTGAAGCCGCGAAGTTTCCTGTCTTGCCGGAAGTTTCAAGGTGGCACAATGAGCCGCGCCGGAACGCACCGGGGCGACACTAAGCCAAGCCCTCGATTCAATTGGAAGTTAATTGCTCGGAAAGCGAAGAGGAACCAGATTGTACACCGCTGAGCGGGCTGGTTGGAGGGCGGCAAAAAAATGGCACTCCATGGCCAGACCCGCCACGGAAAGCCCGGCTGTTGTTCGCACCGTGCCCTGGCCCAGCTGGACTATGAATGGGACATTGTGCAGAGGGCGGAGTAGAACAGGAGTAGTTGCAACATTAAGCACCAACACGCTGCGGTCCGGTGCGCGCTGTAGAAGGCTTGTCGGGTGGCGCCATCGTGCTGCAATCATGCGAATATTGTTTTGCGTACGAACGCTTCTGAAAGCGTGGCCCCACGTGTTGTTTAGCCTGGGAACTCCAAAAAGTGCCACTTTTAGCAGGCCATTTAAATGGGGTGGCCACCAACAGCCTGGCGAACGACTGTGGAACGATAAAGTTTTGGGTGATGTTGCCTTGCCTTAAAAAGGATGGACAGCAACAAAACTTAGCCACAGCAAATAGACTTCTGGGATTATCGATGTACTCTAGAAATGAGAAGCTTTTAATGAAACTTCATCAAACACGTACGTGTCGAAAATCCATTCCGTTTCCCCAATATGGCACTGCGAAATCACACAGAATTCGCTCACCTGCAGGTTGCATCCTCGAACACGTGCTCGATCGTTTGACAGTTGGTCCGAAGTCAGAATCCGGTGGTAAGCGAAAGAATAACTTTACATCGAAGCGGAACGTAGTGCTCAGAATGATTGAGTGCAACACAAGATGCTCCATTCAAGATGTCGCGATGATGTTTAGAGAGTGATGAAATCAAGAAGACAGAGGTCGCACAGACCCTGGGTGACACAATGCCAACTATATTGGACTGTGTGAAAATGAATGATGAAACAAACGTCAAAGCTCAGGCGGGCATCGTGACTTTGATGGCATTGACACAGTGTATTACATCGTGGCAAGGTCAGCGATCGTTTTAAGACCAAACAGCAGTCGAAGTTTGCTGAAAAATGTACGATTTGGTTGACCCTAGTGGACAAAAATGTCATCAATTCATAACTTCAAGTTCGAAGGATCAACAAATATTCGTCAAGGATTACTTACAGTAAAAATGTAACATTTTACATTACACATTTACATTTACATTAAACATTACATTTTAATCAATTAGAATATCAATTAACAATTTAATTAATCAGCTTATGTAGAAGTACTGGACTCAGACCGAGTGACTTTATTGCCCTTAAGTTTGTTTTTAAATCCGATGCTCGGCCCTTATGTTCAATTAATGGGCATAGCATATTTTAGATTATTATGTTGAATCCCCAAACATAAATTTCTCCGTCCTCTATGTTTTGATGTTGGGTTTATTATTAAGCAAATGTTCGTTCTGCAATTAGCCTATCACACATAGACGTTGTGTATTGTTCTGACTTGCTTCAGACTGGCTTAGAATGAAAATCCCAGTTCTTCGTTCAATTGAAACATGTTAAGGCATCGTGAAGCGACCGAAGGTACTGTCCAAAAGAAATTAGAAGGAATAAAATGAAACACCAGATAATTCGATGCCCAAGTAACCCTTTTTAGGATGACTTTTTCTGGTTTGCGATTAGATTCAATTGAATTTTTAACAGGGACTTTAAGACATTCATTTCGACGTTGCCTTTGACTGTTTCTTGCTGTGCGCATCCCTCGTGATTCGAAAGAAAACCCAAACTCGATCGCATGATCCTGATGAACCCTACATTTTGGCCGCAAAACTCGGCGACACTCCCTGGTTTCCGTAACCCGGGGTTAGAGGGGAACGCAAAAATAATGCTGCCCGACACGTACCGCGCCGCGCTTGGTAGATTCCGTGGTGGAGAATAATTTGTTTGACAAACAGCGCATTCCTCAAATTAAGGGCCAACCATTGGCCGGTGGTGGCCACCGCGCAAACGAGATCAACCGGCTGGAAGGGAGCGTTTTTCCGGTTCCGAAACCGACCGGCACCGGGCCAATGGTAATTGGATGGCTGGCGAAATTGGCATTTCAATTAAACCTTCGGCACTCCACGGCGCGGCACTGCGGGGGTTCGTGCTTTGACCGCCCGCCCACCAGCCGCCCGCTCGGTCGCGGATTGTGGTCGGATTATCGGTTGCCCGGTGAGTGCTCCTCCGACACTCGGAAAAACAAACACCAGATACCGGTGCCGGCCGGTGGAGCGCGTCACGACTGACAGATGATGTCGTCCCGTGCGCGCGATTCTTTCATCTGATATGCATTAATCAAACGAAGTGTAAACAAACGATCCATTACATGCGACTGGCTAGGCTAACCGGCCGCCAGCCTGGAGTCGAGAGTAATGTGCGGCTTCATTATTGTTGTTCCGCAGCACCGTAAGCCGAAAAGCGAACCGAGATCGAGAACATCGCACTTGGCAAACAATTAATATGTCAACGTTTTTTTTCGCCCCATTTACAGAGGCAGTATGTAACGATGCCACCGGGGACCGGGGGCATCACATATATGTAGGGCCGATGTTTATTGGAAACCGATAGTGTGTGCCCCCCGACGCTTGCCGGCCATCGCTGTACGTGACTGGAATTCACATTTGACAGTGCGTAGTAGGGGAAGCATCCTTTTTCCATTCGGGCCCTTTCGCCCGTGTGCATCGGTAGTGCTGTGGGAATCCCGGAACTGCTAGTGGCATATGCTATTCTGCACGTTTCGTGAGCAACTCTGAGAACATTGCAGTCAGGCTGTTGTGGCAGAACATTTTCTTGTGCCCCCGGATGGGCCCACATCGGATTCGAATGCCAGGGCACCCGGCAGCATCGATGCTTTGAACTTTTGCATGCATGTTCACAGGTTGTTTCCAGGAAGTGGGAAATATACGACTTCTTATTTCCAAGTGTCAGCTGCCAGATGTCTTCGTTGGATTTGTTCATACTGGAGGCATTTGGTCAGTGTATTTGCAATTTGATAAATGCAGATGCACTTTTTTTTACATTTTCTCTGCTTGCTGCTGTCGTGCTGTCTTCTGCGATTTGTGTTTGTGTGAGTTCCATCCGTTTTTGGAGAGTTTAGGGAAAAGGAAATCCATTATTTTGAATTTCAAAACTTTATTTAAGATGTTTCCGGTGGTCCGATTTGCGTCAAATATGCAGCTTATGTACTAAAGATGGCACAATACTGCCTCTCTTATAGAATTCTTGATTCTTATTGGCGCCAAACTCCAATAATCGATTTTCAAAATCTTCTCTTGATTCCAATTTCTCAGTAAGTTTAGCAATGCGACAAAAAGGGGTTTAATCGATTGGTGCCAGGGTCAGACTCTATGCTGGATGCATTAAAACTTCCGTACCAAGTTTCTCTCGGAGTTTTTAGCGGGTAATTACAGACGTTTGTGGCACTGCGCTGTCCTGATGGAACACAGCACTTCATCTGGTGGACAATTCTGGCCGTTTCTGGCCAATCGGACGGTCCAAAGAAAGATCTGAATTTAGTGTTTGGCCACACGGAAGCAGCTGATAATAAATTATTCCTTTCAAGTCCCACCATACACCCGTAGTAGATCCTTCCTAGCCGTTAGTCCAGGTGTGGCCACCGTTTGGGCTGCTTCATCACGCTTTGATCACGATGATCTTTAACGCTTTGATCAACGAATCCGAAATTGCACGTAATTAGCTGTTACAGTATCAGCTCCAAAAACACTATTCCACAATTTCAGTGGCCTTGCTTGCATTTTCTTCTTTATCGAAGAAAAACTGTAAAACGACCCGGTCCTTTCTTCTAAAATAAAAAAATATTAGATTTTTGTAGGTTCTAGATTTTTATTCTGATCAAAGTTTTAATTCGAATGACGAATCACAATGTAACCAGTACTAACCTTGTGTTTCGATTGGTGACTTCAAGTTGTCGTGTTCCGTCTTTAAAGATAGAAAAATCCGTTTATTGCTGTTTGTCGTGTTCAACGGTATCACTTTGAGTACTTCACGAAACCATTCCCAACTTGCAGCAAGCGGCACGTTGGGGTTTCTTTTACCTTCTCGTGGCTTCAACTTTTTAACAACGGTACTAATTTTTCAACGCGCACCAGGCAACATTCGAAGGCCCTTCGAACTGCCGCCTTAATCTAAACAGACAAATCACCAAAGGCTTTCGCTTGATAGGCCGCGCAACCAAAATGCTCATCGTCGTTCCCTTTGGGGGCCGAGTAAAAATGGCGTTCGCGGCACAGGACCGCCGGCTGGGCCGCCGCATCCGTCCCCGTGTTGGTATCGATTTTTCCGTACCGGTGGTTTCCATTGTTGGCGCAAACAGTTTCCGAACCAAACTCGCAGCCCGCAGCGGGCCGCCGTTCGTTTGTCCGTTCCTCTCTCGCTTTTCCAATCGATCGCTAATTCCGTGTTCCACCCCCCGGGGCCGAATGCTACACGTTTTGCTGCCGGCTTATTAAAATCTTGCCCAAGATACAGTGGTGCCCGCAATAAAATGGCAATGAATTTTTGCTAATTGGCAGCCACGGCCGGGCGGGGCCAGTAGAGCAGGACTCTTCCCGGGTACCAGTATCGAACTCCCCGGCATTTGTTGGAGATTAATATATCCTTTCCGAGTCAGACTCCCGGTGGTTCGGTGGCGCTCTCCGAGGGCACACCGTTACAGGCGGGGGGCGGGTTTCGTAACTTCGATTACATTTCCAGTCGGACGAGCATTGCCGGTAATTCGTGTGCTTCTTCCGCGAGGTGCACGAGCCGGTGGTAGCAATGGGGTGGTGGGTGGCATGGGTCTGGCGGATGTTAAACTCCACCAAAGTGTCGATTCCAGGGCCAAAGTTTAGCATCTCCTCCGGCGGGCGGGCGGGCTTGCTGTTGTCAGGCAGAGCCAGCCAGCGTTTTGTGTGCTCGGCGCAGGAGCATCGTTCGGTGCGAACATTGCTGCGGCGAGCACAATCGCGGGAGGGGTGGCGCGCATAATAACCCCGGGCCCGTCTCCGAGCCCCATCGACAAAGGCGCGGCCGGAAAATGCGCTTGGCCAGCCGGTATAAATTAATTAATACGTTCACCGTGCACCAATTTACGTTTGAAAAAGAGAGGATCTTCGGGGGCAGCACAGGCGGAGTGCGAACAGAGAGGTCCGCGTGTCCGGAGCACGAACCGCGAACCCGCGCATTCTTTCGCGCCTCCACCATTTCCGTTGGCGCAGTGGGAAAAGTTTTCCGCGCGCAACCGACGTTTCCGTCGTTCGCTTTCGATTGGTTCGACATTATTTTTCATCGCGCCATTCCGGGCGGGCGACCAAATTTCGACGGCGTTCCGTTGAAATGCAGGTCACTTGTTGTTGGGGTTGTTGGGGAGCTGACGCTGCGCCAGCTCCCGGTGTGGGGTGCATCTGCAGAGCGAAATTCAACCATTTTTGTCCGCGTCCGTGTGGGAGTAAGTTTCCCAAACACAGTGACAGCCGGGTTTTGGATCGCATTTTCTTCTCGGGAAAAGGTTCCCTTACCGCCACGGTTGATGAGCAGCTTGTTGTTGGAAATCGATTACCGATTGGCTGCCGATTCGTAATCCATATGCCATGTGACGAAAGCGTTCCAGTGGGTCGCGGTTCATTCGTTCTGTGGCCTCATTCTAATGCTTCGAGCCCACGAAGTTTTGCACACAGTTGACATACTACCTTGATCAAAAAGTTCGCGGAATTTTTTTATGAAATAAGATATATGTTTGCTCTAACTCGATATTGTCCCCTTCAAAGTAGTTGCTTCAACGCTTGATCCAATTCTTAAAAATCTTTTAAACTTTAATCTTTTTCTGCTCCTGTCCGATGTTTGAGACGACGACCTAACCATGAACTCAAAATTGATGCGCAGTCATCACTCACCGGGCATAATGACCCATTGCTTTCTTTATGTCGTACGTACGAGGTTTGTTCAAAAAGTCTTTTCAATTTCCGCGGGCTACGTATAGACTGTTTCATTATGTCTAAGCACGATTTTAAATGAACGCCAAAAATTCAAATTACAAGCAAACTTCATTTTTCTTTCTGTATTTAACGCTCTGTTATCTTACTTAACAGTACATTTTTACAAAATTACATTCCGGGTCACCGTATGCCAATGATCGAACTTTTAAACGAACACTACGCATCAGCTTTTGCACAGACTGATTTGCAATCATTTTGGACACTTTCTTCCAATCTTTGGCGAATATTTCAATGGTGTTGGTTGGCTTTACATGTTTTCTCAAGTATGCCTTGGTAAGTGCCCAAAAAGTTTCGATCGGTCTTGCCTGTGGATAATTTGACGGATTCATCTCCTTCGGAACGAACTGAACCCCGTTGGATTGGAACCAGGTAACGTATCCTTGGAGTAATGCACGGATGCTAAATCCGGCCAAAATAGTACCGGGTCTTTATATTTTCGAATCATAGGCAGTAGGAGTTAATTCAGACATTCGCGGATGTAAATTTCGGATTTCATCGTCTCTGTTGTCACGAACGGTTCGGAATGCAAGCCACACTCGTAAATGGCTTGCCAAACCATTGCCTTTTTCCCGAATTTTTCAGTAAAAATGAATGTATCTGCATCGTCAGCATTCTGGCGATCCAGAACAGTGTAATACTTAGGACCCGGAAGAGTTTTGTAGTCAAATTTGCAATAAGTTTCATTGTCCATGATGACGCAAACTCGTTTGTCATGAACCAATTGATCATACAATTAACGGGCTCTTGATCTAACGGATGCAGCTTGTTTTGCACTCCGTTTCGTTTTTTTCTGCTTCTTGTATGTCTTAAGACCTTATCTTACTTTGGCACGATGGACGGTACTCGCAGTTGATCCCACCTTTTTAACCACATCTCGGACGGAGGCACTTTTTTTGCTGGCGTAAACACGCATTCCTTTTTGGTCCAAATTTTTATCCACAGGACCCGCTTTCCACCCAGATTTCATTTTATCCTGGAAGCTGCTTCTTTTTTTTTATTTCCTTATTGCGTTTCGAACCACTCCAATGCCTATTTTCCCTGTTTTGCCAACTGACTCTGTGAAATGTTGAGAATAGTGCACCATTTGTGCAGAATCCGTTTTCCCTTTTCTGGAGAAATGCTTCGCATTTTCACAAAAGTTCAGGAAACCTGTACGTATGATACACCGTTTTTTAAGTTAAAGTGTATACTAAAAGAATCTGTCGAGTTTGACACTTTAAACGTCATGTGGAGTGAGTAGTGCTTTATCAAAATCGCGCTTAGACATAATGAAACAGTCTATATATGCGATATTCGATGTTTTTGTGGCGTTAGGTTGCTACACATGTCAGTGACTTATGGTAAAAATTATAACAATTATTCTTCGCTTCTTGACTTTAATATGTCCCTCGATCAGTGTCGCGACGATTTTGCCTTTATGTCTTCATGGAAAATGTTTCGTCCTTGTTACTGGCGCCTCTGTCTTTCGTAAATATCGGTTACCAGCCTCGTCAGTTTGATTAGTTTTAGTTCTAAGTGATAGGTTAAGTTTTTATTGTCATTTAGGCTAAGTTGCCCGTTGACTGTTTTAAATAAATAAATAAATAAACTATGTTTGATATCTCCATGATGGTCATCTTCGATTTTCCCAATAATTTCCTGTCGGTTGATGAAACGCGTTCTTCTAAGTGGACCTTTGATTCCATTGAACAAGAAAAAGACACCAGCCGGTTTTGAGGAAACTCGGTTTGAGGACACTGCTCGACTCTGTTTTGCCGTCAGGTGTCAGGTTCAGGGATTTTTACCCGCAAAATGGTTCGATCACGCTTATCGTTTGTTATTATTTTGAGGAAACAAATTTGAGCACCGTCCGTTAATTTTCTTTCGTTATCGGAACATCGGAACACCGGATCGATAATCCGCTTAGCCGGTCGGTGCCAGTCGGAAACGGTCATTAGTGGGGTTTCCGGTATGGATGGCCGCCCCCCCCCCAAAACCTCCCTGCGGTCATCTAGCCGCACAAAAAATGAGGTTAGCTTTCCATCAACATCATCGGGGTTGGTGTGCGAAAATGGCCACGGCGCGGAGCGGAATGTAGGAGGGAAAACAGGAAAAACAGGAAGGGGGCTACGCGCCACAGTAAAACATAATCCTTCATCATCCAATCGATTGTTGCCGTCGTCGTCGCTATCGTCATCGTCCTGCTCGTTGGCGTTCCGGCTGACGCTTCCGGGAAAAACACCGACCGACCGACCGACCGGTCGGGGCCGAGGCCACGTTACAATATTTACCTCCCGTCGGTACCCGCGGCCACCAGGCGCGATGTGGTTTTTCTTTTCCGATTTTCGCCCGTGGTGTGCAGTGAAATGTCAACAATTTTATTGATTCGTCCTGTCGCCCGGATCCGACACACGGGAGATGGATAACCGCGTGGCGCGTGGCGAAGCGTTCTCTGCAACCAACCTGTGTATGTGTGTGTGGTTTCGCTGTCCTTCGGTTGAATGCATCAATCCACAACGGGAAATCCCGTAGACGGCAGCGTCTTCGTCTTCTTTGTCGTCTGGAAGCTCGGGTGGAAATATGAAGCATAAACGATTATCGCTTTCCACCTCGTTCCAGCGGCGGCCGCCATTGTCGTCGAATGATGAAGTGCATTCAAGGCTCCCAATCCGAGGATGGTTGGCCGCTGTCGGGGTATCGCGCGGTCGTGTTGTGCCACGGTTGTTATCCGAAGGCAACGAGCGTGAAGCGATGAAAAAACATCGTCCCGACGACGACGCCGTCGGTCGGCGCTGGGAAAATCGGCAGCCTGACTGCCCGCCCGTTCGGTACGGCGAGAAGGGATGAAGCGGGATCGATCAATTTACTAAACAAATATACTACGGCGATCCATCTTGCCCCCGCCGTCCGGCCCCATTTGACCGGAATGGCTTCGGGCCGTGGTTTATCGGTCGAAACGCGATCCGTGCCGAGTTTTGGCTGCTTTCGTGTGGCCGCTGCCCGGCTGGCTGTGTGACGTTTCCGTGTGCCCGAGTTGTAAAACAAAATGGCGACACGGCAAGTCCATGATCCCGTAGCTTACGGCCTCCGAAAGTGCACTCAACGTAAAGTCCATCGGGGGCCGACACAATTGAAACACATGTGCATAAAGTTGTGTTGCATCACGGCAGCCGCACCCGTTCCCATTTGTATATAACACATGGACTGAAAAATGCCGGGCTTAAGAAAAAAAAACATTTTATTTGATTACAATTGGGTTTATCCATCAACGTAATCGCCATTGAGAGCCGCACAATCTTTCCAGCGTCGCTCCAACATTTTAATACCTCTTTTGTAGAACGATCTTTTTCTCAAATAGGTCTCAGCGAAGATCTTTTTCTTCGAAGGAAATTTCTTACCAGTGAGCATGTTTTTGAGGTCTCCAATTCCATTGCAAATATTCCAAAATACTGAGGCCATAACTTTTCCTGCCGATTATTGCACTTTCGTGCGCTTTGCACGAGGTTCACCAGTTGATCTGCCATCAGATGACGATCGTTTTGATTCCGGAGTGAAGTGATGGATCCATGTTTCATCCATTGCAACATATCGACGCAAAAAATCGGGGTTGTTACGTTAAACTTGGTCAAATACTGCTTAGAATCTTCAACACGTTCTTGTGCTTGGTCAAGCTTCCTCATAGTCAAATGCCAATGAAACAAAACCAACACGTTCTTTTTATATCTTTACGATGTCAGCTAACTCACGGAACTTCACTTTTCGATCATTCAAAATTGTTTTGTAGATTTTTTGAATGTTTTCTAGTGCTTTCTCACATACTTTTGGAGTAAAGTATCAAAACGGTCGAAATGTTAAAAGTTTTCTTTTGAAGATTAGTGTTATCTAAAAAAAACAGCGAATGCAATCATACTAGTGCCATCTTTGTGTCAGGCTCGAAACTTTTCATCCCATGTATTAATTTTCGCGTCCCTGCCGGATGGAGTCCGAGCCCCACGACGGATAACCGGGGTTATTTACGAGTCCTAGCACCCGCGATTCCGTGAGATATAGGCGGCCAACCCTTAAAAAAGTGCGATGACACCACCCGGCAGGTGATAAATTGAAAATGAATCAATCGTGGCATCGGGCTTTTTTGTGTGTCCTTTTCCTAAGGATTCTTTTTGTTTGTTCACCCCGCTTCGGATAATCGATTTCTAATTACGACTTTTGTGTGAAGTCTCCCTTAAACTATTTGGCCTTTCCCGGGGTTTGGTTCTGGCGGGGCGCGTGGAGTGGATTCGCGAGTTTTCCTGTTAGGTTAGCTTAATTGAAGTAAAAGCAACGCAAAGCTAATGAGACAACCTCCGCGAAATGGTCGATAATGTTTGTGCTGAGTGGCGGGCTATTGCAAGCCTTCATTTTCAGGAACACCCCACACACCGATGCGACTGTGTTTGCCTTCGTCCATTTATTTACTCGCTCTCTCTCTCTCTGCGCTCTGTTATCGCGGCCCACCGTAATTAATCATCATCCGCCGAAGTTTCCCAATAATTGGACGCGTCAGTCGGCGGATGACAATTGCGGAAAGCTGGACCTCCTGGTCACAGGGCGCGTAGAATCCACCGGTTCGATGAGAGGTGATCTATATTGTTGTGTCCTTCCTACGCGGAACCGGATACTACCGGAGTGTGCCCCGCACCAAATCAACACCGAAAGCGGCATGTGCGAAAAATGTTTCCACATTAATTGGACGCATCAGTAAATTGGGTACAAATTAGTTGTCGCTCGCTGAGCTTGCTGACCTTAATTAAGGCGAGCCGACGATACTGCGAATCTGCAGGAACTGGGTAGCGACTTGTGGTTTTCGGTAGCTGATTACTCTCTCGCACTTTGGCGAATGATCTTCAAGCGGCGGGAGTAATGAGTTAGCGACCACAGAGGCATCTGGCAGCAATGGATTGCCAAACGAGTGATGAACCGGCTGCGGCTATGATTGCGTTGTGTGTCCGGTAGTAATGTGGCTGGCTTCTGCGTCCGATGGTCGACCATTCTGGATTGCATATTCATTTGGCGTCGCACCCAATCACGATGATTACTCAAGATAACCGGCCCCGCCATGCTTCTGCGATGGCCATGTGCAGCGTCGCTTCCGTACGACATCCGACCGACCTAGCTTCGGAAAAAAGGACCTCACATCGGCACGGGCCGGAATCGATAATGTGCTTTTGATAAAATTCTAATTTATAACCAGCCAGCCCGCCAGCCAGCCAGCCGGCGTCGGGTGCCGCTTTTCGGCGATAAACTTATCCTTCTCGCAATAAATATGTCAACCTGTTTCTCACGTCGCCGCAGCCCCGGCCCCGGACAGCACGGTGGCCGGCCGGCCGGATGCATTCATTTCCGAGCGATTCCGAGTTTAATTAAGGAACTGTCACAATCGGTTTCCTCCAGCAAGGGGCGGCAAGGTGTTTGGCCCGGCCGACCGACACCGGTTCCTGGCCGGATCGCGCAAGAGGTGTGTCACGCGACGGGCGCCCTCCTGTGGGCCGGGTGGGCTTATGATTCTTCATTTATCATCGTCTCGAGAGTGCTAAACACGCTAGCGGAGCTTATTTCGTGGACGACGACGACGACGCCACGCCACTCGACGGCATCGAAAGTGCGCGGATGGGGATTTGCTTCCATCCGAAGCCGAAAACTTTTACCACATGGCTGAATGCCATTATGGCTCAATCGATAGTCAGACCCTCGCCACCGACCGTTGACGGCCAACGGGCCGCCCTGACGGGGTGCGTCCATCTACTGCCCTGGGCGGGCGGGCTCAATCAAGGAGATGGACCGCAGGGCGTCCGCCAGCTCCCGGGCCGAATGATAAATATGCACAACGACGTTCCCTTGTCTTGGACGCCACACTTCGGCCCAACCAGCGTCAAGTACGCGGCCATTGCTGGTGGAGGCGAAAAGACAAAAAAGAACAACGTCGTGGCGCGACAGGCGGGGTGGTGAAACCTTGGACCAGGCCCGGGGTAGTGGCAACGGCAGATAATCCCCGCAGGGTTCTCGAAAAGCTTCTCCAAGATCCGCGAGACAAAGACCGGGCCGCGGAGCAGGGGAGGACTTTGCGAAAGCACCATTAACTTCAGTAGCTCCACCGCGCCACCGCGCACCTCCGCTAGCCGCTTTCGGGGTGGGCCAATCCCCGTAACCCTGTAGGAGCCCCGCTTAACGCCTCGGTACAATGGCAGTTCGAAGTAAATTGTAGTCGGTACGCGGCGGCGTACGGTACTTGTTCGGTGCTGCTGGTGCTGTGTATCGACTCTCTTTTCCCTCCTTCGATCTCTCCCCAGGGCGGGCCAGAATGGCTCGAGAATGAACCGACATCTGAAAAATAACCGACGGACGGACAAGACGTAATATTTATATTAGTTAAATATTTTCCCACTTTCCCAGCGTGGGAAGGTTTTTTCGGGCGATGAATTTTGCACTCCGCCTAATGGCACTTGGGGCAAAGGCAGATTGGAAAGTTATTTTTCCAAAGTTTCGATTACGAAAGTTCCGAGCGCGAAGCCGGCGCGTTGGAACGCAATGGAGAAACTGCCCGTTTCGCTGCAGTTCAATACTTGCCGAGAGTTTACTTTCCAAAGAGAATATTTGAAGCATTACGGACGCTTTGGCCTCCATTCATCCTGGTACGAGGCTGTTCAATAAGATGTGCGCTTCGATAAGAAAAACATAATTTTATGGTTGGAAACACACTTTAGTATTCAGTATAGTTTGTTCTAACGAGACTTCAATTAATTCCATCCCTGAAGTGAGAATCTTGAAGGGCTACGAAATACACTGTTATTACCTCATCATTTGATGACAAACGCTTTCCACGTATGCATTTGTGTAGGTCTGGAAACAGATGGAAGTAACTAGGGGTTAAATCTGGTGAATATTCGTGGTTGCTCCAAAAATTCGAAATTTAATTCAAGGACTTTTGCCATTATCAAAATGCTCTTCTGACAAGGTGCATTGTCCTGAAGAAAATGGATATTTTTCTTCTGCAAATCGGGTCTCTTTTAACAAATTTTCTCCTTCAGCTGGTCTAAAAAGTTATAATAATCGTCAGAATTTATTGTTATTATTTGTATGTAGGGTTTCTACTAAATCTCTTGCAGTCCCTCGACAGTTTTCCAATACGATATACTGTATTTTTTTCTACAATTTAAGCTGTTGTTGCTGTTTTTGGTCGTCCTTGATGTGGAATTTCTTCAAGGCTTCGTAAGACCTCGTTTAAATTCAGCAACCCATCTTTCTACTGTAAATAAAGAATTAGTTGACCGATTGAAATAAAACTTCGCATACGAGAAGTGTATTGAAGTACCAAACTTATTGAACAACCCAGTAGAAGTTTTTATTTTCTCCAGAACCCGGCAAACTTTGGTTTGCCGTGGGCCGTCCGCGATGCTTCGCCGCCATCGACGTACTCCCAGCGGACGTAGCAATAAACAAGTGTTTAATTTCGAACCGCTTCGCGATCGGAGTCACTTCCGTTCCGTTGCAGGCGCTATTGGTTCTCCCTTTTTACAAATGGTTCGCAATTGATACTTCTCAGCGGCACGACGTCGGGCGGGATTGCCATAGATCTGCAACAGCTGGGAAGAACATTGCGAGGCACTTGCCTCAAGAAGCTGCGGAGCAAGTCTGAGCCCAGTGATCTTGAGTATTCCATGCGGTTGTGCTAGCAGCAGGCCTTTGGCATTTTTGCCCACGTTTGCCTACGCGAAGCACGATGGCTGGGTTGCCATGTTGACTGACGGCAGCCGGAGAACTCACGCGGAATGTTCGGTAGCCACCACCATCGCTGATTGGAAGCTGTGGTGTCCGAGAGCTTATCATCGCGAAGGGAAACCGTATCCTCGAACGTGCTGGCATCGGCATCGAGGCGAAATCTAATTAAAGGCCTACAAAGACACTTCAATTGGCGACGCTCGAAGGAATCATGCTACGTGGTCCGTATGTCAGACTAACATACGGGCCCGTTCGCTTAGGAAACGCAAAAAAACCACTCCATCATTGCAACCCCATTGCCCGTGACTTGGCCAACGCGCGATGGTGGCTTCCTGAGGTTTTGTGTTGACAGCGACTACAAATTGACATCCAATGATCAGACATTTTTGCTGTTTTCTTTACACCGGGCGCTGGTGCCAACAGTCGGACATTAGTCTGTATTCCGATTCCGGCGCTCTAACAACGCCCCTAACGGCCACGGTGCAACAGGTTCGGTGTCGGCAGGACGCGACCAAAAACAGGTTGCCCATTGCTGGCCGGCGGATTAACTCCTTCGTCACCGTCGGGGGTGACGGCCGACACATTCTGTGGACCTGCACACACACACACCGCACCGCCCGATTAAAACGGTGGCCGCGCGCCGGTGTCTCCATTTGCCAAGATTATTATGGCCGCCAGAGAGAGGGTTTCGCGCTTTCTTTCTTGTGCCGTTTCGTCCCGTTTTTTTTTCTCACGCCGCCAATTTGAGGATTTTGAGATCTGGACACCGAGTGCCGGCGTGGTTTGTTCCCAAATCCCGCTACTCTACGCCACCATGGATGGATGGACAACGGGTGCTCGGGATGCTCGCGCTAATCCTTCGGCCTCTAACACAGCATGGGGGGGACCGCATTACTGATTCATTGCTCCCACCGGAGGTAGGACTCACGTGTGGACTGTGTGCCGTCCCGGTCCCGACGGGGTCCGACTGCTAATTAATAACAGTTTAGGGGCCAGCTCACCGGTTGCCGGCGACTTTAACTGCCAATCAAATAATCTAAAATGGTTATGTCGCCAGCTAATTGGCGCTGCGTATTGTCATGTGTTTTAGTTCTTGACGTTTGAGAGCGTTTGAAGAGGGATTAGCGTTGAGTTGCTGTCGTTCATTAGCCACCCAATCAGAGGGGAGCCCACTGGTGGGCAGCAGTAGCAGTAGGCTGTGGATAGGATGTAAAGCTTTCGCCTATTCTCTCAAGGAGGTGGCTGAATCGCTCTTTTACAAACGTTTATATAGCGCCTGTATTCTCGATTGGTGCCTCCGAGCGGTTTCTCGGTCAACCTGGTGCAAGCGGGACATCCGAACGGTGAGATATCACTACAGAAAATGGCTCTCATCGTGGTATCTGAGCGGAAAGTAATTACGACCTCTGGCAGCCGTTCCGGTTAGTCTCGTCCGGGAGCAGTGTCCTCACGGTCGCTTCCGGAACTCCGATCCGTAACCAAATAAACAAAAGCTACCACAGCGTAGACCTGAGTGCGGAGGTAGTCGCGGGGGGCAGCAGCAGCCAACATGGGGAACAAAATTGTCCCGCCTCGGCATAAGTCTGCGGCTGCAGACAAAGCCCTTTCTGCCCAGCCCAGCATTCGGGCACTTTGTTGCTTCCTCGGACCCTAAGATTCGCCTGATCTTGTGCCCCGTCCCCCGCCCAGGTACCGTGCGACTTCACGGGTGTCACGGGCCGTCGGGTTCTGCTTCGAATTATGAACTTTTGCCTCGAGTGCACCAACTTCTAGCCATAGTTTCTGTCTCTCTTTTCGGAGTTGTTGCCTGCCACACTATGGTGCAGCAAAGGGCGGGTTCTCTATTTGCCGGGTGGGGTTCGTCCTTCGCTTCTTCTTCCCTCCACGACCTGTGGCGGGACGATGTTGACTATGAGAAATTAACATTTGTCTGTGGCGCGGGCTCCTGCATGCTGACGGAACTTTCCGGCTGCTGCCGAAGAAAGGTCTTGCGGTTCGGGGAGAAATGCCCGACTTCCGACTCTCTTCCGAATTCTTTTGAAGTCTCGTCTCGTGGAAGTGGCGCTACGGCGCCAAGTGTCTGGGAGTTGAGGAACATTTTAATTTGTTTTTCATACGGTTCCTTCGCTTCCCCGTGGAGTTTGCCTGAATCTTTTGGCGGTTTCAACAGGTTGCGGTGATGTGGTGGCAGCGCGCACAGATTTGATGTTGGCGGTACGGACCGCGGTACTGAGGCTCAAACTCGAATAAATTGATCCGTTACGCCCGGCAACCAGCTTAATGTGTGGCTCCATCTTGCTCGAGCTCGAGACACGGCTCCTGGGCTGGTGCAATTAGTGGCCCCGGGTTGCTTGCATCTTCCAGCTTGCGCCGGTGTACGAGACGGACGGACGGCCGTTTTCTTCGTCGATGATTACTATAATTTAGGGCCGGTAAAAATCTGCTCCCCCATCGCGCGCCGCGTATCGTGGGAAGCACCGAGAACATGTCCGCGTTGCCTTCCGTCCGGTGCGATACGATCTTGGTATTTTGCAAACGACGGACCAAGCCACGTCACCGTGTCCTTTGGTGCACTCTGTTTCTGCCACACACACGTGTAAAAAAAGAGAGAGGATCCTGTGGGAACATGCCGTTGATCTCTATCAGAATGGGGACTCCACTTGCCGGAAGATTGATGTCGCCGGACGGCGCTCTAGGGCGCAGTACCGTGCGGTCGTGTTTGTTCCTTTGCTCTTTTTTTTTCTTCTTAGGTTCCATTTTGCCTTCCACTTACCACCGGAAGAGGACACTCACCCCACCCTGAGGCATGGTGATGTTTATCCGGGCCCCGCTGCCGATATGCAATTTTGGGGCGGTCAAAGTACGAACCGACGCAAATGCACCGATGCACACGTTCCAAGGTGCATCGGTTCAAGGTTACAGTCGTCGCGGGGTGTCGGGGTGAGCTGCTTGCGTCAGCGAACATTATTCCTGCTGCCGGCGGCCGCCAACAACAGCTTGAATGGATGCCCATTTTGTCGGGCCATTCTCATCAATCAACTCACACGCTCACGGGCTTCGCAGATCATCAGCTCGAGATCGCCGACGAGACGAGGGATGCGCGCGCTCATCCTTGACGTCAGCAGCCGCCGAACACCGTCGCGTTCGCGGTCTATTTTGGAATTTGCTCGATTTGGCCCCAAAAAGCGCCGCCACGTTCGCTTTAATATGTTACTGACAGGGAGGCGGCCAACGTATCGTATCGAAATCAATAAGGTACTAGAACGCCGTGTCGTCCCGACAGTGGGCCAGTGTCTGCTGTTTGATTGACACAGTGTGTGCGGTTGCAACCCTATTGCAACACTTTCCCGGTTCGCACGCTTCACAGTCGCCGGCAGAGAATATGCCGACCGATTCTAAGCCGACACCGATTTGATATGCACGCTTCTGTTTTTATGAGCTTTGTTTTATGACAACACCTAACGGGGCTTCGGGTTCGCAGGTTCCGTTATCTATGTCGGGGGGAGGGGGCCGAGGGCCCGGTTTCGCTCCACCGATGCAAGGCAAGTACCGCGATGGGAAACTAGCGCCCGCCGACCCACCGCCCGGGTGCAATGAACGGAAGGGCTGATGTTCCACTGCGGGTACGGTATGCTGCTGGCCCCGTGGCACCGGCAACGTTCCACCGGCCGGACGGCCGGCCAGCATAAACAGTGAGCGAACCTGTCACAGCAGCTGGCCGAAAGATGGAACGGAAGAAAACAAAACCGACAACAGAAGAAATAAAATCGTTTAGCATAATGGTAGCAATTTCATTGGCTTCAGCTTCAGCGGGGAAAATGGCGATTCACAGAACGAAAATGGAAACGCATCGGTCGTTCATCAAAAAAAAAAAGCGGAGCATCAACTCCGATGCCGAAACATTCGCCGCGTTGCACAATGGCGAAGGCATAGCTGGTTGTTTGGTGCTTTGCGTCCGGTTCATTCGGTTCACCTTTGACTCCGATTCCGGTGGCCCGGGGCCAGGAAACCAAGGAACCCACAGGGCTTAAGGCTGGTGGCCCCTTGGCGTATGGCTTCGTTGTGGGCCAGTTTCACCCTTTTATTCGCCGATTCGCCGGCTCAGCTCGCACCCATATCAGGGCCCAAAACGGTGAACGAACGGAGCGTGTACGGCATGGTGTTTAGTAATCTTGCAAGGGTTCAGCGGCGTACGCCAATGTACGCACATGGGTTGAAAAGTTCCTGGCCTAAGAAAGACGCCCGTTTCGTTTGTTCAAAACCTGGCTTTATCCATCAACATTCATAGAACGATCTTTATCTTTTGCCTCCAAACAGGCCTCAGTTTCAGCGATAACTTTTTCATTCGAGCGAAATTACTTACCGGTGAGCCCTTTTTTAAAGATCGCAGTCAGTAGTCGGTGGGAGCCAAATCTGGTAAATGCGATGGATGGGGGAGCATTTCGTAGTTCAATTCATGTAAAGTAAGTTCCATTGATTTGATTGATTTGTGTCACGGTCCATTGTCTTGATGAAACAAAATTGGTTTCTTTTCCATTTGGAGCCGTTTCTTGCAATTTCGGCCTTCAACCGCACCAATAACGCTATACATTCTGTCAAATAAGTAACGGAATTTTGAGATTTTAAAGAAAATGCTTCGATTCGAATATTCTTTGCCATCCATTTTTTGGAGCAGAGAAAAATCAACGATGAGCTAAGACACATGCAGAGCAAAACAGCTGTCAAAAATTAACTGAGCATTAAAAATTACCGAAACTTAAGTGAGTGACACTTGTAGCAACATAACGCCATAAAAAACCAAAAATCAAATAACGAATTTTCTTTTAAATCACAAAATCCCGTTACGTATTTGACAGAATGTATAATATTCACTGTTGAGCATAATTTTCATCTCGAGATGGTCGATAAATATTACACCACGCACATCCTCAAATACCGATACCATAAGCATTCCAGTCGATTATTGAGCTTTCGAGCGCTTTGGACGAGGTTCACTAGTTGATATCCACTCAGATTACGATCGTTTTGACTTTGAAGTTGGACATTTCATTGTGTTCACAAATCGGCGTAAACATTCCTGTTTGTTATGGTTAACATGGCTAAACACTGCTTAGAATCTTCAACACGTTCTTGTTTCTGGTCAAACTTTCTCATAGTCAAATGCTCATGCAATGTAGAGCCAACGCGTTCTTTTGATAACTTTACATTGTAGGCTAAGTCACACAACTTTACTTTTCGATCATTCAAAACGATTTTTTTGAATTTTCTAATGTTTTTTGGTTTTACCGCATCATTTGGACGTCCTCTGCGTTCTGCATCATCGGAGTCTCTACGACCACATTTGAAGTCAGCAAACCTACGTTTTATTGTTGACTCTGATGAAGCAGATTTCTTATAATACTTTAAAAAATATTGCTTCCCGAAAGGCAAACTATTGTTATTGCTAACTGAAACAGCAGTAACAATTTCAATTTATTAATAACCGGTGTTTGCCGTCAGGATCGACACGGAATTGTGTAATGTATAATAATAAAATATGTGTGAGAATATATGTTAGGCCCGAGACTTTTCACCCCCTGTGTTAACGGTCGGAAAATCATTTTTCTAGTGTTCACTTAAACAATGTACCCGGCCCAGGGTTACGGGTCTCGGATGTGGCGACAAAAAACCGACGGTTTCGCGCAAACAATGCCCACAACCCACAGGGAGACCCACAAAAGTTGGTGGGTCCGTTGCACAATCGGCACGGCACGGCACGGCACTGTAGCTTTGAGTTATCACGTCTTTGGGGCGCAAAAATGTCAAAACCACAAAGCCATAAAGGTGGTGCAGCTTGGCAACAGCGCCCCCATGAGTCGCGCGAAAAAAAGCGAGCATAAAAACACACTTTGAAAGAAATTTAGAAGCAACGCCAAAGCCTTATCAGCCAGTAACAGTAAACCGAGAAACGGATTCTCCTTCTCGGAACCAGTTTTGTTTTCAAACCGGGCGGCGCTCGAATGTGTTTACATTAATACTCGTTGTGGCTGCACATAAGTTTCCTATCAATATTTATAAAATTCATCTCGCATCTGCGATACGGCGACCGGCTTCTGATCTAAGATTCGACCGTTGCCGTCGGCTTGGGACACTTGGGTATTGTCGGCTAGGTCGGCGCGGTTGTTTTACATTAACCTAGTTTAGGAAGTGCGCAAATCTCACGAGAAGTGGAATGCCAAATGCTCTGCCGCCCATGCTCCTCTATGTTTTGGTATAAATAAACACCGGTGGCACCGTCTGCAAGGGTCGGGCGCATCCTGAAAACTTCTAAACGAGCGAAGCACCATATCGCCACCGGGGTTTGGTGGGTCCCAGGCCAGGGTTTTGGTGCCGCTTCGCAGGAACACTCTCGGCTGTTTGGCCGTAAACTATTACAGCTGCCGGCGCATTTTCAAGAAATGGTCCCGTCACGGCTGTTCAAGCGAAACACGCGGGATAAACATGCTGCACGCAATATGCACGGTACACGGCCAGGGCGAGTCGGAATGGTCTGCGCCGTGTCGGTGGCAGCACTCTGCAGCGAAACTGCAGCATAAAAAGCGAACAGAAACATCGCCGGTGTTTCTCGCTACGCATCTTTGGTGCTCCCGCGACCGTGTTGGGCTCATAATTCACGTGCCCCCCACGTGCGCCGGGTGCAGGAGAGGTGCATGCAAATAGTACACCGGGGCAGGTTTATTTGTTGATGGAGCCGAAGCTGTTACGCGCCAGTGGATGTTGCTGCCTTAAATCATGCTAAATGATACGATTACCGGCGATCCTCTGCAATCTGAGTACGCGGGAGCTTCACTCGGTGCTGTAATACTCCATGGCGCGACCCGTAGGGTTCGTGGCGCACGATGGCGTTCCTTTGGCGTTGCTACATCCTCTAAGAATCTTGCCGGCAGTGCTGCGTTGCGTTGGTGTGTCGGTGCTATTATTAGTTCAGCTTTTAATTGATAAACTTTATTTGCTCCCTGCTAATGAGGAGGTCTTATTTTTAAACCCCATCACATTCCATTCCGGTTGGCTAAGCGCTTCAAGTGACATAATTTAACAGCAAAATGCAATCGGATAAACGAGTCACAAAATGGGTTTGGCATTGACGCGTGGAACCTGTGGTCCCAATGTACAGGGTAATCGATTTCGTAGTTTCAAAGACAATCTTTAAAAAAACCCATGAAAAATAAAGGTTTTAATCATTTTTTTATCATAAAGTTTGTACTTTGCCATTATGCGTGCAACAGAATATCATTCAGATGGTCGCTTCGGAACCTAAGGAAACCGTCGATTCTGATAAGCTAATTTTTACTGACTTTTTTGCACAATTCGGCTGATACCTTGGCCATAGCTTGGCGAATGTTATTTCTCGAATGCTCCAAAGTTGCAGGCTTGTCAGCATATCTGCGATCTTTTGCATAGCTCCACAATAAGAATTCCGACGGTATCAAATCGCATGATCTTGGTGGCCAATTGACATCACCAAAACGTCAAAATTCACGCCCATCAAAGTTTCGTATTGTGTGGCCGTTGTTGTACCGTCTTGATGAAACCACATATCTTTTAAGTTCATATCTTCAATTTTATGCTACAAAAATGTGTTATCATCTGACGGTATCGCTCGGAAATGACGGTTAGTGGTCCTGTCTTCGATGAGTTTCGATTTCGAAAAATGGGGTCCTGTAACGCCGCCAGCCCATAATGGGCAGCATAAAGTTAAGGCTTTCAGTGCCACAGATGCGGTAATTTTGCATGTGCAAGTAGCCGCCAAGTGGAAGATGTGCCTCGTCCCGTAAGAAAATTAGGATGGAAAAATTCGCCTTTTAGAATTCCCACTTTTGTAGTAAGTTTTAATCATTTTAATATTATTCTGCTCCTAACGATTCGTTTTCTAAAACTAAAAGGACACTTTGGTTGACAATTACTAGGTTGTTCATCATATTCGGAGCCTCGATAACAGAGGGCTACGATACGATAACTGCTACGAGTCTAATTTTTTTTTTGTCATATTGGTACACTATTCAAATGAACGTATGGAAAGTTTCATTTCAATCGGTCACTTACTTTTTTTTTTACAAGCCTTTTAGTATCGACAGTATTTTTGTCACGTCACAGTATGCTTTACAACTGCTATGACGTCATAATTTGATGAAAAACGCTTCCCACGCAGGATTTTTTTTTGGTTTGAAAACAGATGAAAGTCACTGGGGGCCAAATCTGATGAATAGGGTGGATACTCCAACAATTTGAACTTAAATTCATGGATTTTTACCATTTTCAAAATGCTCTTGTTACCTGGTGCATTGTTCCATTTTTTGCGGAATGCGGCGACTATTTTGCAAACAGCGTTTAGGAACCCAAAACTTCAGTCAAAATATTGGTTATACTGCTCAATGAGATGATGTGATGGCTAGGCTTATACTAAATCTATTCAGTGATTCGACGATTTTCAAACGATATCTGTATTTTTTACGATTTAGGAGTTGTGTCTGTTTTTGACGTTTTTGACATGGATCGTCTTAAAGGCTACTACGACCATGTTTAAACTCAGAATCCCCTCTTTAACCCCCTAATTAAAGGTGAAGAGTCCTTATATACGTTCAACATTCGTTCATTATTTTCCTTTGCTTTTAAACCTTTCAAAAATAAAAATTAAATCACTGCACGATACTTAATTTTTTCCATTGAAAAAATACTGTGACATGTCGATACTAAATGGCTTGTAAAAAAAAAGTAAGTGACCGATTGAAATGAAACTTCGCATACGTTCGTTTGAAGAGTGTACCAATATCACAAAAAAAATCAGGCTCGTAGCACCGCTCCTTGATATTGAGGCTCCGAATATAATGAACAACCTAGTGCATTCGAAAACTGTAAAATGTCAGCGCTGTGATTTCGAAACTTCGAAATGGATGACCCTATAAGTTCAGAATTCGTAGTTATCGATGTTTGCTTAACGCAGCACCGTGTTTTTTGGTGTGGCAACAGCTATTAAACGGATATCTCGAAACAAGGCATTTCCCAGACTGCTGGAAATAATCCAAAAAATCGCCCCTCCAATGCTCGGTAAAGGTGTAAGAAATTCCGATTTAATTATTAAATTAATCACGACGAACGAGTCCTGTTCAACATCTACATCTCGGACTAGGACTATCAGCATCGAAGAGAAAACACCGAAAAGCTTTACCAACAAACTTAACCGTGTTTTACTAAAATGCAGCCAAACAAACAGCAATGCACAACCTAAGGCCGATTCCCACGGCGTTGTAGCCAGATTAAACAATATTGGTCCCCGTTCGGTTCAACTGCTCTCAGACACTTCCAAACCAGACACATGCAGAACCACAGACATCCGTAAAACTACTTGTATCCCCCTTTTTTATAAGCACATTGCACATCTCGTAACTTTCACCTGAACAACAGATTAGATTAGGTGCAGCCATCACACCGGCAAACTTCAGAAACAAGAAATCCTTGGCCCATCCTCAACACAACACCTGTATCGTAAATTGTCAAGCAATAGACCGAATAATACTTAAGCTAGATAAAGTCAACAGAGTATTTCTTTTAAACTAATCACTTTAGCTTTGTGTAAAAGTTCTACTTTCCTACCACAAACCGGAACAACGGACAAACAACCTAAAGTGCTTTGTCACCTATATTCAGAGCGAATCGATAAAACCACAAAGAAAACATCAGAAAATGTACTAGTACGGTCTACAGCATTCCCGAGTTGGGAGCAAACCCCGCAATTAATTTCCCAAATTGCACCGAAAACCAAGCATTTGGCCCGTTGTGGCGCAACCATGGGCAGGGTTCATGATTTCAATCAATCCAATCTGGTAACTACTAACGGCAGATACTGCCAGATTAGACGGAACCGCAATAGAAAACTGTTGAATGTCCAGCACATGGCCCGGCAAATTTGAGTCCGCGCTCAGTGTCAGTGTCGGCCGCCCGATTAGAAGCCCCGTGGCTCGCGACACACGGTATGGGCTAATAATTGCTCTGCCCACGATACTGCTGCAGTACCCAGTATCCAGGCACGTCAGCGGACCGCTGTCCATTTTCCCACCAAAACTGGCGCCGCGTCCCGTGCACTGGTTTGCCGCACATAATGCATATTTGAAAGCGTCCCTCACGCGGAGGCCTTCAGTAATGTGCACTGCCCCCGGATGTCCACCGGTTTGTGCCAGTGTTCCCGACAAACACTTTGCAGGATAAATTATTCGTCGAATGGTGTCTTTTCCGGGAAAATCACACACACACGCACAACTTCGCGCGGACTTCCGCATCGGCGCTGCGTTGACGCACGTCGCTTGGAATTGCAATGGCGGGCGTATTGGCGTGCGTGTATTGACATACCTAATGATGGATTCATCGGTCAGTCGAGCATTAAACGCAGGATTGATTTTCTCACCGGCCGGTGCTGGCTTTTCACGGTAGTTCAGGACGCCGAGATTCCGATGGTCGTGTTTGAAATTGTTTGCCACCTCAGCCGAGAAAAGTTTTTTCAACCGAAATCAGCGGCTTTTCTGGCTCCCGAATGCAGAGTCCATTCGGCGGGGGTACCAGCGTTGCCCGTTTCCGGTTGTTCCCCGACTACTCGCCCGTGGTCACGGCTCACTGGTCGAAGTGAATTAATTGACGGAATTCCGATGGTTCCGGGGGCACTTTTTTACGAGTGGGTAATAGCGCGAGCGCCAGTGACATCTCCCGGCCCGTACGTCACCGACAGCGAGGGCGAATCGTTCCTTTTTTTTTGTTACGCACAAGCCCCACGATACCGAATGACACGAGTTTGGAATTATTTTTTAATTAACAACATGTTTAAGCCTCTTTCTTATTCATGGGAGTTTTAATTAATGTTTTTTGTTTCCACGTCGGCTCGAAGCGATCCGCGCTTGTTACCATACCCTCCCCGGTCGGTCGATGCGCAGCCATGTGCCCCGGTCGGAAGTGCTGTCGTCTGGGCCGTACGGGCCCTTTTCCTTTTTTTCTACATCATACTCGCGGGAAAATCGTACGACCAGCAGATTAATTCGATGAACCGAGTGAACAGTGTTCGTGGAGTGTGGCCTTCGCACAGCGCTGCCCGTTGGCGATGTTCCGGGAGCGAAGGGTTATTTAATTTCAAGTGTAAATAAATTGAAACCGACAGTGATTCGAGTCGAAGGGCGTATCATCTTTCGCAGGATTATTCAATTAATCTAGCTTTCATGTTTCCTTTTTTACTTTTCAGACCAACATCGCGGAACGGCGGAGCACAGAATACGGAAGGTATGTTCGGTTGATGCACCAACATGACCCAAACATTACCGAACGTGGCGTCAAACGTGGTGCTGAACGGGTTCATCAAAGCACCCAGTTAGCCAGTTATTTTTGGCGATCTTTGACCAACTTTTGACGAACACCTCGGCTTTGACTCTTCATTTGTCACCGCGTTGCCTAATGGACGACGAGAGAGCGGGCCCGGCCACAGACTCCGGGTGATTAATGAAGCCCGCGGCCGCGTTGGAGTCTGGATCTTCGGATGACCCGGCGAAGAAAAGTTGAATATTAATTGGCTGCCAACCGATGATGACAAATGTGCCGTTCTTAACGGGCCCGGGTCCGGGCCGCACCGCTTTGCAAGTGATTCGCACCCAATTTTAAAGGACCCCAATCCCGCAGATTTTTTGGGATGAGCCGGGGAAGGATGAGCCGTTGCTGACCGATCGGCGACACGGCGATAAGCGATTGCGTGATTTATGATTCGCGGCGATGAAATGTCTTACTTTTCACCACGTAATTTGCGTCATACTTTGGTTCAAGGCGCCCAAAAGACGAAAACACTCCGTTTTCTACTCTTTTGGACACACCGTGATTAAAATGCTCTTAATGTTGGTGTTCACAATTTCGGGATCTTCAAGGCCATCAATTTGAGCGCCACGAAAAGGTGTTTCAAGCATTTGTTACCATCTTAGGCTCAACTGATCTCAGGGGGATCTCATGTCAGGGTTCTTCCCTCGTTCGAAATTCGCGCTCTGTTTCTCTCTCCGTTTTTGGCCGAGGAGAGCTCAAAGGAGCAGAAAAATTGTTGCCCACAACGAACGATTGATCATGAATCACTCGATAACTGTCATAGCGACGTGTCAGCTACACCACTCAACTGAAGCCAATAAATGTAGCCTGGACATTGAAGGATTTTCCACCGTCCATCAGGACAATTCGCATCGCAATGGTAGTTAAATGCCAAATGTTATACTAAATGAGCGGTTTACTGAGGAGTGTTTGCTTTCATTTTTAATAACCAAAAACCCGCATACTAAATGACATGTCCACATCCTTTTTCCACTCACCCAACGGCCATTGATTATGGATGAAAATTTTACTTTCCGTCGCCATTTCGACCTACCCAGTGGGCCCTTCGCCGTCGTCGTGGCCCAAGTGTTTACCCAATCCCGTCGTCCGGAAGAGACGGGGGAAGCCTAGGAAAGGCGTTACGCGAAACATCAACATCGCGCCACGCCAGGCCGATGAGTGATGAGTTGGCAGAATTCGGCTGACTTGTCGCCAGCGCGCAAAGGACCGCAGTGCAGATGGTTGCCAGAGCGCGCGCGTCTTCGATCCGCCGATGCCACCGGACGAAAGCATCATCAATCCATCAAACCACCCACCGAACACCAATCCCTTTCGCTGTCATCACCAGCGCCCGACGCGCGATCGGCACGCATGTCGCTGCGAAACGCTAAGGACACACGTCAAGCGGCGAGCCGTCCTTAGGCGAGCGCACCGGGCTTCCCGGCGGGCCCGGTGGCGGAAAAACGGTATAAATTAACTTGAAAATAAATCTATTTACCTGCCTGCAATGAAACGTCTGACGGAGACCTCGGGCGGCGTCCCATCGGGAAAAGGGTTTCGAGTTTGGCACCCGCCCCTTTGCACTCTCACGACCCAGTCTGTGTGCGGTGCCAGACGCTTCTGTTTACTGTTGTGTTTCCATCCTTCAAGCAGCCGTGCGCACGCCACATCATCAATTTTCGTTATATTTCAATCTAGCCGTGAACGTGATATCGCAAAAGAATTGGAGTTTATGCAAAACTGGGTTCGGCCGGTCTAAGGGCCGCCGCCGGGTCACGGGGAAAGCAACATTTTTCCCATCCTCGCGACACAGTCCACGGGAGTAACCTGCGGGAGAACGTGCTAAGCTTCCCAGGAACGTTTCCTCCAGCTCCGGCCGCGATTTACGTTCGGGCCAAAACCGTTCATGACACCCGTTTTTTGACATTTGTTCACTAAAAAGAAAAAAGGATTGAAATTGGTCAAATGCAAACACACAAATAACCGTGGGCGCCGCCCCGAACCGATGTCCGCTGCACGGTACCCCCGTTGGGGAATGTTCCAAATGAAATCAATTGGAAATCTTTTCAATTTGAAGAGCTAATATTATGGTTACATTTCATCTGGCGAAAGGAGATTAAATTTTGTCCCTCCCCGTCCCACCTGGAGGCCGTTCGGTGTTCCGATGTTCCGACGGACCGAACGGTCGCGGAATTCCCAGTTTCCACCGCAACCGGGCGGTGGCTGGCCTTGGTTGTAAATATATTTAGATGTTGCTGCCAGACTTTCCGGTGTCCCGCTTTCAACGGCTTCAATCATTCGGTCCCTTCCGGTTGTGCCCACGGACCGGCAGCCCGGTGGCGTTGCTTGCTCTCGCTAGACTTGAGAGACTAGACGGGGAGTGTCTTTTGAGCCGGCGTGTATCAAACGACGTGGTTCCACCCGAACGATGGGCGCCGTAAGCCGGATTGTGACGGATCGTGACGGGCCGTAAGCCGCCAGGTTCCGTTTTCACCCGGCGCGTTACGCATCCTCTCCTGATGCTGCTGAGGAAACTCCCGACAAAGCGTTTCTTTGTTAATCCAACCAACCGTCCGCCTTCTTAGCCTTGAGCCACTGGCGCTAAGGCGCTGCTGCTGTGGGCAGCTCCGTAGGTCGTCGTAGTTTAATTTACGCTCCACCATCCCTCGGGTCCTTCATCATAAATCGGAAGGGCCGACAGATCCTCTACGTAGTTCGCTGTTTCTTTGCGCGAAACCCGGACGCGCTGTGGCCGGAGCATTGAAATGCAAATCGGATAAAATTTTAATTAATCGATGTAAATTTAATCCGCCGGAATTTGAAATGTAACCGAACGGGCCCATTGCTCGCCGGGCGCCGACACCCCCGAAAAGGCACAGTTGAAGCCATTTACCGAAGCCAACCGGAGGCTTCGGTGCAACGTTCCATGTGTTTATTTATGGCCTGGAATTAGAACCATCTGGCCGACGTGTAGCCGGTGGCCGTCGTCCGGCCGCCGTGCCGTCCGAAAACTTCCTTTCCCAAAAGCTCGTTTGGTACCGATGTTGGGATTAGTGGGTGAAGTGGAACAATGGAAACACACCCACACACCACTGCACTGACGAACGATTGTCCATCGAAGGTAATATTTCGATGGCGGCAAAGTGTAGGGATTAAATTTATGTACAGTGTCTTCGTGTGGAGCGTATGCACCCGTCGGGCGGCAAGATGCCGACAGGGAGATGTGATGAAATTGTTCGGTCCGGTCGAATGACACATTGGGTTGGGGTTTTGGGTGGGGGGGATGCTGTATCGGTGCGTCGCAAGAACACACCGGGGCGTACCGACCGGGGGGCAGATTGATAAATGAACCATTGGCCGACCGACCGGTCGGTTCCTGTAAATAAGTGACCCGAAAAATTGCCAGTGATTTACGGGACTTAATGGGGCGAAGAAGAGCGAGCGAGCTGTGGCGAGACTTATCACCGGCACACGGCACACGATATATCTACTCCGGAAGCCCTTCGCGCGCATAAGCGAAGGTTCTACATTTTTAATTCACTTTGTAACGCAGCCGGAAAATTGTTTGGATAATTTACGAATGATGAAGCATCATTCCGTGTTCGGTACGTCTTTTTATGTCCGGTCGCACAATTTATGAAACCTCAGTAGCTTCGTTAAAAATGAACGACAAGTGGGAACAGCCGCCGCCGGCAGACAACCAACCCCCCGCCGGTTGGGACTGTATTCTGAAAACGGGCACTTGAAGCGGCAGAAGATGAGATGATCTTTGATTACGGTGTGAAAAAACCAAATAATGCTAGGCCGTTACCCTGCGAAGGGAGATGATAAGAAGCGATTTGTGTTAGATTAAACCCTCCTCGGGGAGGCCTGGCCTCGAGCAACGAGCTGCGCAAAAGGACTACGCTCCGTACCGACGGTATCCGCAATCGGATGGAAATTCTTTGGATACTTCCACGTTTCAATCGTTCCCGTGGCTGAACTGCTGAGAAGATATCAGAATTTACCCATCGCTTCGGGTTCAATTTTTTTGTGCTAGATGGGCCCCATACTTTCCCATCGCTCCTGGCGCTCCTGGGGGATTTTTGTGCGGTCCCGAGGTCTCGAATCAATTTTCAAATCGGCAAATATGATAAAATTAGCTTTGCATCAGCAATCGCGAGGGTTTTGTAGGAAGTCACTATTCCCCACGCGGATGCGCTGGCAAACGCTTGGCAGTGCTGCATCCGCAAAGGATTAAAGGATGTGGAAAATGCCACCCCTTTTCGCTCTTCAATAAACTTGGTTGCCGTGGCCCTTATGCAGTGGCCTCTCATTGTTTTCGATGCGATCCGTCTCGGGTCTTCTAAGACCCTCGAATAGTGCTCCAGAAGAGGGCGCGCTTCTCCGAGGCTACTACAAGAGACTGTATGCTGCTTCCTTTGATGATTCTACCGCATGAGGATACCGATGATTCTACCCGTCAAAGAGGGAGGTTGATTTCTGAATAATTTATAGTTTATATAAAAAAAAACATCACAAGTAAGAACTTACATTAACCTCTGTTTGTAAACAAAGGCTACCGATTAAGTGTCAAATTTGGTTACGTTATGTTTCCGTTTCGCTCCGTGTGGCTCCACAGTTATACATTAAACATTACAAACAAGTAACATTTAAATATCTACGAAAATTTTTTTAAATTATCGAAAAGGGAAGTGGCGTAAGTAACTTGCAATGTAAAGATTGAACAAACAAAATGCGTTTTCTTTACAAAGCGCAGGACTTTTCAATCCGTGTGCCATGTTTCTAAAGTATCCTGCCAGTGCTGAACCGCCGTACGTAGATTGTCTCCCTTTGATTTTTAGTGATACAATTCGCTCGCATCACACAGTTCCTCGGAGCGCACGGATTAACCGAACTCCGAATGTCACTCTTTAATGCCGAGGCCGAATCCTTAACCGGTGGGTTTACAATTTGCTGAAAGCGCAATGTTTGCCAAATGAGACCGCACCCGGGCAGGCTATAGGGGAACCAACCGGGGAATGGGTGAAGAAAGCTAGAAATGGCCGGCGGCATTCTTGGGCGGACGATGAAAGTTTCCCAAACACCCAACTTAAACTTGCCACCGTCGGCTAAAAACATTCTTTTGCCCATTGCGCTGAAAATTATATGCAAATTAAAATCCTGACCCGCCCGTGCTCCAGGAGGGAGCTCCAGCTTTTGTGTTGTGTCACATTGCGTCCCGCAACGCAACAGTCCATCCATCGTGGCGAGCCTGTCGGGCTGGTGTCGAAGAAAACGTAAGATACGAATAATAACTGCCAACTCCCAAGAACCGCTGAAAGACAATTTTCTCGGGAAAATTCCACTCCGTAGTCGCATCATCTTCTCGCTGACTCGCCACGGGCAGCAGTCAGGCGCCGGTCAGTGGAGACGACCAACCGAACCGAACTGGAAAGAAAATAGCATCACGTCGTGCCATCCGTGCCCAATCCAATGGTGGCCAATGGCACCCAGTCACACACACACACACACAGCGAACGAAACAAGCGCATAACTTTATCTTACATTCGCTCGTTCTGCTCTTCTGCTTGGGTTGGGATTTTCGCAAACTGGCCGAACAAATTAAAAATGTTTTCTTCCAGAAGGTGACATTGGCTCTCCGGAAGATTGGCCATGTCCACGCTGCGTTACGCGACAGACGCGCACCTTCCCGTCCGACCCGTTCTGGACATTATGTTCCGGGGGACCAGTTCGGGGTTCGCTGCGCGGTGTGGCAGGTATTGACATCTATCAGCGGGCCAGCAGCTATCCTGCGCCAGGAATTTAAATGAAGACACGGAGACGAAGAAGATGCTGTTTTTGGGATGAAAGGTGTTCCCTTTTTAGTCTCCTCCTTTTCCTTCGAAACATAATACCCGGTACCTACGCGGTGCTGCAATCTGATAATAAGATTATGAAGGTTTCAGGTTATATAGACAAAGGAAGTTAAAAATAGGAAACGCAAAAAAAATACTAATTTCTCTCGGTCCGGGGTTTTTTACGTTGGCCGCCGCCATTTGCTGCCCGAACACAAGGTGAAGGCAGCCCAAAAGAGCTCCCTCTCTCAGATGAGTCCAGATTTTTTTGCCCTCGCCCTTGTGTCGGGCTCCATTTTCCTGCGGGCTTTTGAGGCACACACACGGGTGCGAGCCCGTTTTTTATGCGTTTTTTTTCTGCTCGAGAGTTTGACAATAATTTGTCGTCTTTGTTTGGAAGTTGCCAACATGTCAACCGGGTTGGGCCGCGTCGGGGGTACAAAAACGAAAACACGCATCGCTACGTTCTCGCTGTTCTGACTTCCTGAGAGCCGAGGCTGGCTTCAAACGGGCGCGCCAAAACATAGCCCGGACGCGCGCGGACCAAACGAAGGAAGAGACGACCATCATCATGCGCACCGATGATGCTACGGGGCCTACTGAAGCCGCGGTCGTTGCCGGGCGAATTCTCGAAATTGCTACTGAAATTTTTCCGAGTAATCAACGTGCTCAGCCTTGCCTTGGGTTAACGACAACGAGAGGGCGCGCGCGCGCCCCAGCGCTCATCAGCGGCCAGTAGGGTGGCCCTGGGTGGGGGGTGGGGAGCACCCGATGACAGGGGCCCCGATTTAGCTGTCAATGCTGATCACATCAGCAATTGCCACGAGACGCGGGCCCCAGATCGATCCGAATCGCTGTGTGTGTCGCTGCAATTTGGCAGATTGGATACGATCAAAGTTTGACATGCTCGGGCCATTCCCGGGGGGGAGGTTCGGGGTCACTCCCAGGCCCCGCGCTCCCAGAGGTTGTGTCCCGAGAACACAACACCCGACAACAACATTCCGCCATTTGTCAGCTTTCATTTCAATTGCGCCCCGGTCAACACAGGCTTTCTTGTTCGGCTGCGTCGTGGTGCGTTTGGTTCGCGGGTTTTTTTTTCGCCTCGCCTCGGACTCGGACTACCTTTGGCTGCTAATGGGTCCACTCGATTTCCGGTGCGCCCCCGGGTTGTGTGCAACGAGCAGAATCCCGTGGGCCCATTTCGGACGGCGGACATGTCAAAGCGTTCCAGCGCTCTATCGGTTGGCTCCCGCTTCGGGGGCCTAGCTTCGGGGGGGTAAAAGGTACTCCGGGTGGCGCAACATCTAACGTGTCGGCCTCAAGTGGACACTTGGGCTATATCGGGTTTGTTGCAGCATTGTCTGTCGACCGGTCGGCCGGTACCAGTGTGCGCCGGGAAAGCATACCAATCCATCGGGGAACTAATTTTCTCCCGAGCTTCGACTCTTGCACTCCGGAGATCCTTATAAATTTGTGAACAGCAGCGCATGAAGTACGATCTCCGCAGGATACCGGGTCCCGTTTCCGGCTTCTTCGGTCGGTCGGTGTGTCACGTTTTCCGGTCCCTGCTACTGGACGCCCGATTCCCCCACACGAATTTATTGCCAAGATTTGGCCGGCTGCGGCGCATCCTTTCTTCACTGCTGTTTGGCTTGCAGCGAAGCACATTTCTCTTTTCGCTTTCGATTTTGCGACCCGTGTATGTTACAATTTAATCTCCTACAGAACAATGGGCACCGCCAATACAATGGGCCGCCTGTGGGGCGGTATCGGGGTTTACAACGATCGCGCCGTATGTTCGCGCTTGACAGGAACGGGCAAACACCGGTGGGCGGCACACGTTGCGCCGTTTGATGGGTGAAGAATTTATGGTCCGATGTCGCCGACCGACGCCAGGTCTCTTTGGGGCACGTCCGAGATTCGTTGTTCCATTACATTGCCCTTTCTCTACCTTATGATGAAACTTTCAACAACATTCCATTAGCGAGGTTCCATTTTATAGTGTGCTAAGTAGGCCATTTTCTCAAAACGTCAGTATTTATATCATTGGGGAAAAACAAAACAAAGTATCACACCTCCAGTGGCTGAGGTCCATCATTGCGTCGATTGCACCTCACCAACGGGTACTGCCGTTACTCACGCGATGCATTCGAATGGGGGACGCGCTTCTGGACGGTTTGATTCCCAGGTGGGGCCACCGTTTTGCTGCAACTTTCTTGCCCACCGAGCGCAATGACAGGAACGAGCACCGTGTAAAGTTTAAATTGATGGGAATTTCGCAAAATGTTCGCACTAAAGTTCGCCGCCGACATAGTGGTGAAAGGTCAACGGCTACAGTTTCCCGGCACTGCCACGGTTGAGAAAATTCCACCCAGTTCAGCGCCAGCGCCACAGTTCATTTCTCAAGTAGTAAAACTAAGGACTTACCCGGACGCGGGCGCGCAAGTCCATGTGTGGAGCTCATTTACATGCGACAATAAACGTACGGGGGACGTGGTACAACCATCGTTCTTCTTCGCATGGAACATGGTGGCACATTCCACATTAACGTGTGTGTCGTACGATTTGCGGTTCCACTCACAAAACACGCTCCATTTGTCACCAGGGAAGCCCGGCGTAAGGAAGGGAAGCGAAGCCCAATTCAATACTTCCGAACCGTCAAGAAATAATCGCTCTCGATTTGGCGACAGAATATTAATACATAACTAGTTTCCTGCGCGTCGCCACCGGTTTCGTGGTGTTTCCTAACGCCCGCCCCGAAATAGCGCCCTTCGGCTTCGCGTATGGAACCTAAACAACAACATTAAGCCAAAAATAGCCCTAACACACCTAATATTAGAGCATTCACGGCATGCACGGCCACACACACACACACACATCACCCATCGCGTGTCACCCGAAAGGAAGGAGGAAGAAAAAAAACCTGAAACCCGGTGCCCCGGTGGTTGACAACATGAAAAGGCGTCAAACGCCGCCCGGTCGTCGGCAGACGAATTAGGTTTTATGCTAACTTCTCCGCTGTTTCTCATCATCATTCACCACGGCACGGGTCGGTCTGTCTGAAGGGGGTGGTGGGGCGTCCGGTGGCCGGCCCGAAACATGTGTCATCTTCTGGCGCGCTGGTGTTGCTCTTTTTCTGGATTTATCGTCTTCGGTGTCGTTTATGAGAGCCGCCGCCGTCTGCTGCGACCCATCGAATCGAGCCGGGTTCCGTTGTTGCTCGCCGGGGGTTTGGGATGCTTCTGGGGTCGCAGGGGGAAGCTGTATGTGTGTGTGTGTGGGTCAGGTGAGCGTCACGGTAAACGAGGACTGCCTAATCTACTTATATACGCTTACGCCATTAGTGCTCACCGCGTTTGCCGGCGTTTTCTGCCTTTGGTGCCTCTAGCTCTCTCTAGGCCCACTCTGGCGGAGATCGTTCCAAAGATCGACCCCGAATTTCCGTACCCTGATACACTTTTAGTCCGGCCGTGCGTCGTGCGGTAGGCAGGCAGGCAGAACACAGAGATTATTGCTGCTAATTCCAGCCAGACCGATGCTGGGTGCTGCTGCTGATTCGTAACTCAGGAGCGAGTGTAGCTCTTGCTTTAATCCACCACCGTAAATGACGTTTGCTTTCGTTTGGTATTATGCTTTTGTGGGCTCCTTTGATGTTGCCCCAAACCGATGGCTTCTGGGATGGCACAACAATGTTACTTTGGACCTTTGGTGTTCCAACAGAGATTTGGTCTTTTCTGGGCCATAGTATACCGTGTTCCCGTTAATAGAGCAGTTGGTAACACTTAGAGTTGTCATGCAGCTGGCCATGGGTAAAAACACAACGTTACAGAAAGCAACAAAGATTAATATTATGTACTAGGGTGATCATTAAGTTTTGACGTTCGATACCAGAGGGCGCTGCTACGAGTCTAATTTTTTTTTGTCATATTGGTACACTCTTCAGATGAACGTATGTGAAGTTTCATTTAATCGGACACTTAGTTTTTTTTTACAAGCCATTTAGTATCGACATTTCACATTACTGTTTTTCAGCTATTATGACGTCATCATTTGATGAAAAACGTTTTCCGGGCACGATTTTTTTTTTTTGAAAACAGGTGGATGTCGCTAAGGGCCAAATCTGGTGAATTGGGTGGATACTCCAACAATTCGAACTTTAATTCATGGATTTTTGCCATTTTAGAAATGCTCTTCTGACAGGGTGCGTTGCCCTGATGAAAGACGATGTTTTTCTTCTGCAAACCGGTCTTTTTTCACGAATTTTCGCTTTCAGTTGCTCTAAAATGTTACAAAAATAATCAAAATTTATTGTTCACCATTTGCAAGCAATCCGGTAGCAAAATTCCATTCGCATCCTGAAAAACTGATGCGAACACCTTTTTGGGCGATTTCTGGACACGAACTCGTTTCGAAATGAAGAAAAGGTTCACACCACTCCTTTAGCCATCTTGTTTTGATTCAGGATCATAGTGAGAGACCAAAGCCTCATCTACAATGATGATTCAATGCACAAAATCCACCTTATCTTATCGAATGCCTCCGGCGGCGATGGAGTAACATTATGCAAAAGTCGTCGAACCGTCTGACACGTGGGCCAATAAGTCCTGAAGACGTTTTCTGTTTGATGACGATAGTGTTCCTTACAAAGTGGATAAAAAAAACATCCTTTGAGTTATCTGGCAACTTTGTTCCCCACTTCACAAGATAAACGTCTTTTCTAGTGGCCTTCGACCGTAGTAAAAAGTCGTATGAAGTTTATCAATGTAGCATCCAGCTTTGTGCCATCTTCCGGACTTATTGACCCACGTACTGCATAGCCGGGAGCACGGGAAGCCGTCGGACAGGTAATCTCGACTGGAATGGAAAGATTCCGTTCGCCAACCCATTTGGTTGATCCGCGCCCAGCGACAACGCGGCGATGACGCGGCAACGATTATGATAAGAGAGGGATGATGTGTCTGTCACCATAATATCACCACAATGGCATCTTTCGCATCAGCGAACCCTCGCCATCTTTATGGTTGCCGCGCGCCGTTGTTTGCCCAAGCTTCACCGAACCGGATTTCTGGCTTCTTGCTCGGGCTCTCGAAGGAAATCGCTTCGACCCCGCGGGTAATCGATTTCAGCTCGTCGTCGTCGTCGTCGAGCAAATACGCAGCCCTCCTCGTCAGTGGCTCAGATTGCAGACCAAGCGCCCCGAAGCTGAGTGAGCATTTTACGGCTTGCGCGTTCGGACGCGGACGTTGTTGAAGTTTGTCTCCCGGCGGCAGCTCGATGGAGGCGCACGGTGCGCCACGGTGCTCGGGAAGTCCTCGGCCTTGGGAGGGGAATTTAAAAAGTAATAAAAATTTATTTCTTACTCAAGCTCAGGGTTCCGCTCCGGAGACGAGACACGGTGGGGGGGAGAGTGGTCCGGGCAAGTGGCGAGTGATTTGATTCGTTTCGTTTTGATTCGTTTTCATGACTTCACTGTTACGTGATTCCCATTCAATATTAATCTGATTTTTATGTGTATGCTTTCGGACGGCACAGCCACCACGGGTTTACTGGGGGGATTGCCCTCGAATGGTTGGCCGGCATCGGTTGGCAGCGTTTTTTTTTCGGTTCGAAATCCGTTTACGAAGTGCGTAGCTCCGGAATCCGGAATCCGAGACCGAACGCGGTGGGGGGGGGGGGGCGAAACAACCGGTCATCAACAGTTCCGGGAAGCGTTCCAGTGAGCTTACTCGATGCCGGAGCATGGCTTGAATCCGTGCAAACACGCTTAATCCTGGGCTCGGAACTACGGATCGGTTTTCCGGAAAATTGGGAGGTAAAAAAAAGACGGAGAAGAATCATGTTGGTGCACCACACGCTGAGAGTTGGAACCGGAAAATCGAACCGACAACGTGCTCGATAACGCTCACCGGACGTCGGGAGCGTTCCTTCTCGAAACGATGCCGATCCGGTACACTTTTATGCTGTGCTCCCGATTTACAATGGGTGCACGCCGGTGGGTCATTTAAGGACAGTTTGGCTTTTAACCGTCGGTTGGCGGTCGCTTTCGGTGGACCAACCGAAGGGTGCATATCTCATCCGTTTTAATGCATTCACCACGTTGCACCCGGCGTCCGGTGTGCCAAATCCTCTCGCCCGCGAAAACCCCCCCCCCACCAGGGGTCGCCCGGTGGAAACATTTCACTATTAGCCTTTGGTCGCAAATTGGTTTAAATCTAAATTTGAGCTGACTTTTATTGCCGGCACGGCGGCGGCACCCACGGCGGTGGCCGGCGATTGCTCGCCGCCCACATCCGGTGGTGGCTTCCACCCATTAAAATCAATTTAGCAAAGAGCTTTCCCCGGTCAACCCACAAGTGGGGTGAGGGGATGGCCAGGCCAGGGTTTATGCTGGTTGCCTGGTTGTAGATATTTGGGTTTGGCTCCCCTTCAGCAACGTATTGTGCCGAACGTGGACGTCTAAAGTGTGTGTGTGTGTGTGTTGGTCAATAGAAGAAGAACGGTCCTTGGCGAGTGGCCGGCAGCTCCTGCGCTGCTGCGGTGGCATCGTGGCCACCTAAATCGAAACATGAATCTTGGCGTTTGTTTCTCTCGGGGTTTTCCGCTTTAGCATCGGCCGCGCTCCCGAAGCGATCGAGTCCCGAAGCGAATGGTGCTTGGCCACGGTTTTTCGCGCCACTGCACTGTGTGTGTGTGTGTGTGTGTAATTCAATTACCTTTCGCGTAACGTGCACCGTGAAATGGATGTAATGTGATAATGGGATGTTTTATCGTGAGCACACGGGATGCTGCCGATGGGCCGCAAATAAGCGCGATAATGAGCACGTAATGTCCGGTGAGCGTGTCGGCTCACGGCTTAAATGGTAATGCAATGGTGTTTGTTGGGTGCCACTCCGTGCTCGGTGCTTAAACCGTGTGCCCCAAAAGCTGTACCTTCAAGTCAAGTTCCATTACGGTTTATATGAACACACACTCTTGGTCAGCGTTTTGCGAATTGTGCTCTAATAAAGGTCTTTCATCTGCACGTGGCCCATTCGTGGCCCATATTGATCGACGTCATCAGCACAGGTGCAATTTGAAACGAGCGGGGCTCGAGATACTCACGATAGTGTCGTAACCGGATGGGGCATACGGAAACGACAACAATGTCACTCTGTCACAATGCAGAGATCCTTAACGCGGTCCGGTATCTATACCGGTGCACCGGGTGTCGCCCCGGACATGGCATTACACGTTCGCAAACCGTATCGTTAGCGGTCAATCGGTGTGCGTGCAATCGGAATCAGCGCCACCAATAATTTCCTCGCCCGACGGTGCGGAATTTAGCGCAAGCTTCTGGCCCCGGTTGTCCTCGTAGCCCGCCCGATCGGCCTCGGACAGCCCTGGTCGATGCTATGAGCCGCTAATGATCCTGTCTGCAGCACCCCGGGATCTGGCAGCACCGGTCTAGCCGGACTCTGCCGAACAATATCATCGCAGCCAGCCAGTGGGTAAATTTTAATGAGCGCGTCAATTTCGAGTCACCCGAAACACAATCGACCACCTAATCGGCGCGAGTGACCGAAATCGTGCAGCTAATGCTTGATTTAACAGCAATTATGCTGCTGTGCTGCCACCAGCAAATGCGACAGACGGCGCCCATGCGGCCGAGGGACACCGGACCCGATTCGGGAAGCGCAAAAGGAGAGCGGTCTCTCAGACTGCCTCGCCACTGCCTCCGCGATCTGATCTGAGGACGCGCGACCGAAATAGAATCCGAACCCCGAGAAGCCAGTGCCAGTTGCAGACCGAGAAACCGGAACGGTGCGGTGTGATTGACTACATTTCCGTCCAATTTCGAGCCGAGGCGGATTGAGCTGTCGTCGACGAACGGCGGAGCGACCAGGACTCGCCTGGGTCTCGGGCTGCCAAGGCTGAGATGAATAATAACTAGCAGCAGGAGCATGTCGCTCTGGCACACGGAGCCGTCGCTTTGGGCGCATCGGCAAAATCGGAATTAAATATCAATCGATCGACCGACTTTATACCGCATCGCTGACGTAGCGTTGCGTGGCCACCCGCAGTCATCAGCCCGGGTTGTTGTATCGATGGAAGAACGTTTCGAAGACAATTTCTTCGCGTCACGCACGGCCGCAAGACTCGAAGGTATAGCACGCAATGTCACTGCAAAGGAGTGTAGATAGGTGCACTCCATCCGATGGCCCAGCACATTGCCAGCACCATAATGGAGCCCGCGCGAACCATCGATCGGTTTGTTACGGGGATACAGCCCGGGCAAAAAAGCGGTCTTCAAGCGCCCCTCTAATTGCAAACGATCCAATTTCTAATGTTACCGGTGCGATTGAGCAAAACAGCACCACTTAACCCGGACAGTGCCGTCAAGAACGAGTGGCCCGTTTACTGCGGCAAAAAGCGCGCCGGGTTTACGTGATGTGGGAGGTTCGCACAGCCCACCGTTGGGCAAAAATTGGCGATATTATGTTGAAATGGAGCAGCTTAAAATGCAGGCGATTAAAATGCTTCGAAATCAATTTGTGATCGAAGCCCAAAGTGATCGCTTAGACGTGAGCATTACTCTGACGGAACCGTCGACGGTTAGACTTGATTGCTTGAAGGACACCCAACCAGAATATACTATGGTAGCGATCGCTCAAACGTAGAACCGTGAGACTCGAGGCCGTCTTTTGAGGAGCTATCGCATTTGTTTGTGTATAAATATTAAATGATGAAGATTAAATAAATGATAAAAATAAAAGGTTTTTAATAAGTCATTTGCTGAACTGTCAATATACTAGGGTGATCATTAAGTTTTGACGTTCGATACCAGAGGGCGCTGCTACGAGTCTAATTTTTTTTTGTATATTGGTACACTCTTCAATGAACGTATGTGAAGTTTCATTTCAATCGGTCTTATTTTTTTTTACAAGCCATTTAGTATCGACATGTCACAGTTTTTTTACAATGGAAAAAATCAAGTATCGTGCAGTGATTTAATTTTTATTTTTGAAAGGTTTAAAAGCAAAGGAAAATTATGAACAATTGAAAGTGTATAAGGACTCTTCACCTTTAATTAGGGGTTAAAAGAGGGTTTTCTGAGTTTAAACATGGTCGTAGTAGCCTTTAAGACGATCCATGTCAAAAACGTCAAAAAACAGACACAACATCGAAATCGTAAAACAATACAGGATATCGTTTTCGAAAATCGTCCAATCACTGATAGAAATTAAGTACAAGACCTAGCCAACTCATTGAGCAGTATAACCAATATTTTGACTGAAGTTTTGGGTTCAGAAAGCTGTTTGCAACATGGGTGCCGCATTTGCTACAAACGCATTCGAATGCATCTTTCTTGACAACATTTAAAGCGTTTTCGATAGGATAAAGTGGATTTTGTGCATTGAATCATCATTGTAGATGAGACTTAGGTCTATCACCATGATCCTGAATCAAAACAAGTGGTTAAGGAGTGGTGTGAACCTTTTTCTTCAGTTCCGAAACGAGTTCGTCCAGAAATTGCCAAAAAGATGTTAGCATCAGTTTTGTGGGATGCGAATGGAATTTTGCTAGCGGATTACTTGCAAATTGATAAAACAATAAATTTTGATTATTTTTGTAACATTTTAGAGCAACTGAAAGCGAAAATTCGTGAAAAAAGACCCGGTTTGCAGAAGAAAAACATCTCTTTCATCAGGGCAACGCACCCTGTCAGAAGAGCATTTCGAAAATGGCAAAAATCCATGAATTAAAGTTCGAATTGTTGGAGTATCCACCCTATTCACCAGATTTGGCCCTAGCGACTTCCATCTGTTTTCAAACCAAAAAAAAATCGTGCCGGAAAACGTTTTTCATCAAATGATGACGTCATAACAGCTGAAAAACAGTAATGTGACATGTCGATACTAAATGGCTTGTAAAAAAAAAACTAAGTGTCCGATTGAAATGAAACTTCACATACGTTCATTTGAAGAGTGTACCAATATGACAAAAAAAAATTAGACTCGTAGCAGCCCTCTGGTATCGAACGTCAAAACTTAATGATCACCCTAGTAGCTTTTATGTAGTTCAAGAGCTACAGTTTTATTTCACTTAAATGGAAATCAATATACAGTGGCTAGTGGAACAATCATGTGGACATTTACCTAGTATGTCAAAATATGAATATATGTTCTTTTGGAATCGCTCTATAAAGATGTTGAATTTTAGGTGAAGGTTCTAAGAGCATAATCGACATGTTAAATAACATTATGATACAATAATAATTACGATATGATAAACAATTCACAAGACATTTTTGGTCTCACAGCTTGTAAGAAGTGAAATATTGTAAACTAACCAACGAAGAACGTCAAATGTTCATAAAGGTGCGTTTTAATGAATAGATTAACAATTTAATAGAAATAACAAGAGCAAGGCATAAATACTCGACAAAAGCTGGGCAACAGTCTGCTAAATAATCAAAACGTTTTGAATCCCTCGACCGCAAATCCTCTTGTATCTGCCAAAAAATGTACGCCAAAAGTTCAATCAGAAGGTACACTCAAGTCATCCCGTCTGCCTGTGAATGTCATCCGAAGTAGCCTGTATCGGGCTGACAAATCTGACCTTTGCTCAAAAGAATGGCATTTTACCATCGGCATGCTTTGCAAGCTCGCTTGTTCGGGGAAAAGGTGCTGTGGACTGATGAATTCTTGGTAAGACTCAATTACAGTAGTGAGAATGGTCTTGGGACGCATCATTCCCATGCAGCTGGCCATTTAATGACATTTCGTGGTCGAGTTGATTCGGAAGCTCAACAAAACCTGATGAAATAAGTTATCATTCCTGAAGGAAAATGTCTTATTGGTCGGACACAAGAGTTCTGCAAGACACAACTAGTTCTGTTATCATCTAGGATAGTGGTAATCAGATTTTGGACTTAATGCCCAGACATCCAACAACTGAGAACATATGGGCATCGATAAAAGGGGTCATCTTGGAGTATCTGAGAAGAACAGAATGAGCTCATTTAGCTTTTCTTTTGTTGAAATAATCTTCGTTTCGCTAGTTTCACTTTAAGTTCAAACCCCACTATAGTCACTACTGCCATCGCCGGGGCTTGAGAAGTTGCACAAAAATTACATTCTGCGTATACTTGGAACAATTTTCATTAAAACTTTGCTCCCCGTCACTGTTTATCGTTTATCGGAAACATTTATCACTCCGCCAAAAAAGCAGGGCAACCGTGAGAGGATAAAGCAAAAATGCGCGATTTCTTAACTGCGGACTTCACGTCTGCAGCACGCGCATTCGTGACGAAGGACCGTATCTCGCCCCTAAAAACACGTTGGCCGACAACGGCATTTAATTAGAGCGCATCATGGCGGATAGCATAAATCATGGTTAGAGAGATGGTCCGTAGTCCGCCGCCGCGGATTTATCGCGCACAAAGCCCGTGTGGCCGCGTGTGCGTCGGTAGCAGGTGAATGCAGTTGCTGACCAATGGCCGGGTGGCGATAAGAATAGCAGCTGCAATTCAGGACTTCAATTCCTTACGCTCGTTGGAAGCGCTTCACATTAAAGTAAAGTTCAGTACATTTAATGCCGTTGTGGGGACTGCGGGCACCGTAACCGTTTGCATCCAAGTCCATCAGATTAGATGGTGGCGTGCGTGCACCAGTTCTCCTACATTTCGTACTTTAACTAGACGACTAATAGTCGCTCTTGATTTTAAATGAATCCGTTTTCGAATTTTTGTTTTGTTGCTGAACGGTTGCCAAATACGAGCAGAGTGTGAATGTCACGGTGCGTCAGTTAGCAAACAAGCCGCAACCCATCTAACCACAGTTGTCGAAAGCCACTGACGACCAGAAACCGCAATTCTCTGCGGTGTTGACTGAACTGCCGTCGCCGCTGACGGTTCCTTTTTGGGAGAAAACATTTTACCTAACCAACGTGAAAGGCAAAGCGTTCTTTAAGCTTTCGGGATCCTTTCCGGTGGGTTATAATGATGTTTAAAAAAGTTGAAAGAGAGTAAAAATAATGTTAAATTCATATACATTATGGCCACTGGTGGAGAGTTGCTGTTACCTGAGGCACCTGAGCACGCTTGGAAGGATGTTTTGTGCGCTCGCCCCAAATGGAATGTACGACCTCGGTTTGTTGTCTGTTTCGCCCCGAAGTTAAATGGAACTGTCGAACAATTCAATTGGCCGTGGCTCCGTGCTCCTGGCACAAAGTTTACTGTTTGCTTCCGCCTCAACATCTCCCGTGCGCAGGTTGTTACATTTCCCGTTACTCTTCATTCACCCGTAAAACGGAACCGCACCGTTCAGCGCAGGGACGAACACGCCAAACATCGTAACTTCTATTGCATCATCAGGATTCCGGGCTGCCGTGTTCGGTTGCTGCGAAGCCCGGAAAAGTGGGCGGAAGCAAAACGAACGCGCTGCCCTGGGACGCGTAGCGTGTAGCAAATACTGGTTATGAATTTTAATTAACTATCAAAAAACCCGGAACCCCGGCCCACGCACGGCCGTCCCGGAGAGGAGGGTTCAAAATAAGTATTAATTAGAGAAGTCAAACGAAGCGCCCCGAAAATGGTCAGATGATTCTCCACTACACGCCGGCTTTTGGGAGGGGGGAGGGCCGGAAGTCGTTGGGAAAAACATCGGTCAAGGCATCGGTTCTTTTGTTGGCATACTGCTTCGCACGGACCTTTATGTTCCGTCTCCTTCCGTCGCTGTTGCGGGGTTCGTTCTCGGTCACGAAAGGCGCACCGGAAGCTCGGGAGCAAAAACGGGATGAATAATTGACAATCATCGCTACGGGCAACATGCAAAACAGCAAACCGGGGGCCGGAGCCGACGAGACCCGCCCGACATAATGCATTACATCTTGATCAGACGCATGGGACTTAAATCATAACAGCCGGCCCCCGGAGGGCCCCGAGTCTACCGACCGTGGTAAGCGAGCGAGCCCGTGGCTGATTAGCACGCAATTGTTCGCCGGATCCAATCCTGGCCCCGGGGCAAGATTTATCTCTGTCGAGCACTGCGTTCGGGCCAACCCTTCGGATGTAGGCCACCTGGGCTCTGGGCCGAACGGGATGAAATTTGGTGATCCAAGAGCCACTGACTGACTGACTGTCGGTGGCGACCCGTAGCAATCTGATAACGCAATCTCGTCCCTGCCACAGGGTATCAGCTTGCATGCGGAGAAAATACAAGCCGCAGGATTATTCCGGTACCGTGTGCCAGTTGCCTACCAATCGCCAGGGTATCGCAATCTGGACGCACCGATTGTGAGTAAATCTATTTGGCAACACTGCTACACAAGTCCGGTTCGTGGGTAAATATCGTGACCGGAGCCTTGCAATCCGAAGCGTCGGATATTTCATGTTTGGCCAGAACATATGCGATTTAACGAATCAGCAAACAATCCGATTGATAGAGTTAGCATGCGAAAAAATGGAAAATTGATTAGATTAGGCTCAGCTTAATGTATATCCATTTGGTACTGTTTACCGAACAATAATCCGGCTTTCTTGCACACGCTCGAAAGGTTTCAATGTTTACCGTTTTTTTTTTACACAGTTACAATAACCTTTTGCGGTGAAACCAACGCAAAATAATGGTTCGGATCAAATATCAAAAACACACCGCGCACGGCGGACGAATTGCAAACGACAGATTCCACGGCTGGGAGAACCACGGCGGGATACCTTTGGCCTCTGAAGCATGAATTTGCTGATTGTGTTTGGCGCATGATGCGCATACAATTTTATGATTGGTGGATTAGGTTTTTTACGGTTTCTACTCAAAACCTCCGTTCGGTCAATGGCAAACACGAACGGAATTACAATGGCCGGGGGATAGGGGATTAAAACGATCATTTTTGAAAGCCCTCACCTTCATACGGCGGCATGCTTTCGGCGTACTCATTCGTTTCATCTTTGGCGTGTGTCCGTCACAGTACATCAAATGGGCGGCCCCGAGGGCCGTTCAAAAAGCTTTTAGACTTTTGAATTTCCGCGGGATGCGTATATTTAATTTTCGAATGTCTCTCACTTATGTTGACAAGTTCGGCCAAACACCTGCACGTATTTCGGCTCATCTTCAATTTGGTCTATTCCAAAAAATGGATGGCAAAGAATCTGTATTAAATTTTGTGCGAAAGTGCGCGGACTCATTTGGAATGTTGACTGTGGCTTACAGTGAAGATATTTTGGCCCAAAGCATCGTTTATCGGTGGTTCAAAATGTTCTCACAGGACCGAGAAGATGTGAACGTCGAAAAGCCAAATTTGGTCGAAAGTAAACAGATTTGTTTACAGTTTTCTACGATTGCAGGGTCGTGGTGCATCATAAGTTGTTGCCAAAGGATAGAACGGTCAATAAAGAATGTTTCCTGCAAGTTATGCGTAATTAGCCCGAAGCAATCCATCAGAAATGCTCGGATTTGTGGGAAACCCAAAATTAGCTGTTGCGCTCCTGCTAACACACCATTTTTTTCTGACACAGCCACCGTATTTCCCAGGTCTGACCCCCGGTGACTTTTTCTTGTTCCGGAAACTGAAGGGGCCCATAAAGGGACGACGCTACGCTACGATTGAGCAGATACAGACGGCATCGAATCTGAGCAAAATCACAAATAATGATTTTTTGAAGCTTTTTGATTGATTGTTTGCTTCGAAGATTAGGAAAAACGCTGGCACAAATGCATAATGTCTGATTGGGATTACTTTACACGGGACAAAGTAGATACTCATGTAAAAAACAATTATTTTTTAAACATAAAAGTCTCAACATTTTTTGAACAGCCCCCGTACGCCCGCTTCGCGTAAGCGCAGAGTACAGTCCAATTTCAACATTTGTGGACACTCGCCTTCATCATAACCAAACATCAGTGGCTCCCCATCCCCAAAAAGCACAAGAACTGGAACAGGCTAATCCACTGTCACAATTTCATTCAAAGTCTGCTCATTCGGAATGGACAAATTGGAACTCCTTTTTGGAATGGCAAAACTGTACTTCGCTTCACTGCACTCGGAAATGGAAAGAAGCAAAAAAGCTCACGGTGGACGGCGGCTAAACACTGTCACTCGGCTGCCATCCACCGTCGCAGTTTTCAATCACGTATCACGTGGACGTGGGTTTGCAAATACCAGTCCAGTCCATTCCAGTCCAGCCATGGGCGCAGGGTCATGATATATAATTTAAAATCATCCCGCTTCTTATCCATCGTCCGGACCGCCGACCGCCAACTGGGTCGCGCACCCTTCGACAGGCGAACGTCAGCTTGGGTGGGAGGGCGAGATGCGATGTTGCATGCGATGCAGAAATATGTATCCATGATTATGCATTTTTATGGATCCAGCTCCGTCTGCCACCCACTGTGTGCCGGCCGTCGCTACCCTGAATTTGTTATTTGTTCTCCCCGGGGACGCCCTCAGGGGGGGGCCCCCGAATGGATATTCGAGTGCTCGTCGCCCTGTTGCCATGCACGTTACAGAGCGAATCGTTGGAGTTGGCCACTTTAAGCGATCCCATCAAATGATACGTGGCCCATTCTAAGTAGCCGCTCCCACGCGACCGGGCCACAGTCATTAGCGGTTATCCTGTGCCCGAGCGTCCGGTGAATGCTGTGCCACGAAAGCCCCGTGCTTCCCGTTCGTGTAACTTTTAATTCTTCGCCCTCGACGATCGCACCTTGGTGCGCACCGAAACTGTCAGAATTTCAGCAAAAGCAACAAAAATGGATGGACGCAAAAAACTAACATTAATCTTGTATGTTGTTCCGTTCCGCTCTTCTCGTTCTTCTTCGCAGCACACACACACACACCCCGGGAGCAAGGATACCGGTCACCGGTAAACAGTATTCCTGGATTTCCTGGGCCGTACATCGCAGCGTGTGATCCTTTCGAAACCCGGCCCAGCACCGCACTTGGCTTCCTGAATGCAGCACCACCCGACGGCGCAGGCAGCGCAGGCGAATGGCAGCCGGGACTAACCGCCTAACATCACCGCACCAAGATCTCATGCATATAGATAATTTTAAATTTGTTACTAAGTTGAGTGTGTCGTTCCGCGCGATGGAAAATTGTCTGAAGCCGTCACCCTGCCGGCTCCGATCACTGGAAGCCGTCCGCCGTCTGATGCCCTGATGCGATGCGTGAAAGTGCCACGGAAGGGTTTTTGGCGAAAACAGCTCGACACGACGAGCACCACCGCAGCGGGTCGGTCGCTTGTTTGCCGCTGAACGCGAAGAAAAATATTTAAATTAAAGAATAAAAACCAAAACCGATAGCGAGAGCGAGAGCGCGAGAGAGCGAGCGAGGACGAAAATCGCGAGGCAACATGACGGTGAAACTGTTCCGACGGGGCTCGGCCCGGTGCATCGGGTTGCTGTCGGCGTTCGTCACGATACTGCTCTGCCTCTACTACATTTCGATGGGCCAACCGTCGCCGACCGGCTCCGGCGGGACATCGCCGGCGCGGCTGGGGCTACACAGCAAGGACGCACTGGCCGCGGCCGCCGCCATGGCGCACCACAAACGGTAAGTCCCGGCCAGTTTTACGATACCATATGAAGACGATAGATAGATTCGTTCCGGTTCGCGGTTCGGTTCAACGATGATGATGGACGTCGCCGCTGCCGTTCTGCTCGTGAAGCATAAAACACACCCGATCCGACCCCGAACCAGTCCTTGATTCGTGTGGGTTCAGCGAACGGAACCGGCGGCCCGGGATATTGCCTCCCGGTTCTGGTTGAGGGTTCCCAAAAATCGATCCAACGGTCGCGCTGCTGGCTGGTGTGGGTCACAGTTTTATGCTTTATTGGTCCGCACTCCTCCCGGGAGATGATGGCAATGTTTAGTGCTCTCTAAATATAAATTTTGACCACTTGGTGGTCCCCGCGGATCCGCGGGTGGTCCACGAGTGGTTGCGATGGGTGCGTAAATCGCTTTCTGGATTGCTTTTCTTCGCCCTCGGCGCCCTCTCAGCATCGGCGGAATGCAATTATTTTATATGGCCATCCAATAGCCCACTTGCTTGCTAGCGGCTTGCTAGTGTTTTGTTGTCAACCGATGCTCTCTAATCGTGGATTCGATTACCGTGGCCACCCTAACTTTTCTAAGCCGGTCCGGCGAAAGTTCCGGCCGGCACCACATGGGACACAATCCTGCCGATAAGCTGCCGAGGATTTAGGTTTGTGTAGCGTCACAATAAATGATGCCATTATTTTGGCTCCTTTTTAATCGCCATAAAAGCACAATCGACGGATTGCTAGGTGTCGGCTTGCAGCTGGAAAATGTCAGCCTTAAGCACCGCGAGGCAACTCGGCAACGGCGACACCGAACTAATTAGCCGCGATTCGCAATATTCTTCGCCATTCCGGCCCGTGTAAAGCATTTTTTTCTTGCTTTACAAATCATCACCCCCGGCCAAATGTTACTTCGTTCGCGTGTGTCCCGGGCAAAGTTTGGCCATAATTCTTGCGCCTTTCTTTCTCGCCTCACGCTTGATGGTGCGCGATTCGGTGGCGCGTGAGGCGTCGTAGAAACACTAACCCACATTAGAGTTGCTGCCACCGGTGTTGTTGTTCCACAGGCGCCGTTTGGCCGTGTCGGCCTGTCCTTCGGTCGCCTTCTACCACCCCTTCTATGCGGGCGCTACTGTGTCATATTTGTGGGCCGCTCACCGGTGCTCACCGGCGCCAGCACACAACTTCATCCAGCCACATAATTCAGCCTGGCATCGACCGGAAGCGTTTGTAATGGTAGTTAGTCTTTGCATGCCATACGATGCCATACCACCACATACATTATTCTGCGTGTCACTTCCGTTCCGTACGCGAACCGATGGTGGGATGGTGGGCTGGTGTCCTGGGTTTCCACATGGCCGTCTTTCGAACGGGGCCGAAGCCTTTATCTAAAGGCCATAAAAAATCACATAAAGCTAGATATAAGTGAGCATAAATATTCCTTCTCCTGCGCTCGCGCTCTTCCAGCGCTTTCGGCAAAGCCGTCGCCGTCGAACGTTACGGGTACTTACATCACGCAAAAGTGTCTCCGCCCGATGGGCCCGATGCTTCAAATCGTTTTTTTATGATATGTTACGTGAGGGGCGGCCGAAGGCCCAAAGCAGATACGTAGCGTATTTGTAGCACATTCAACGCAACATAGTTTGCGATGCGCCTCGGAATTTGTTTAAAAGTTAGCTAGTTTTTATCGTTCCGGTAGCTCCGTAATCAGTGGGCACGGGCACGATGGCGGCGACAGACACGACTCGAAGAACCGAAGAACCACTTCAAAGGCGTAAACATAATGCTTGCTGCAGTGGAAACTTAATATTTACCCTTTGTTAGTGCCGTTCTGCGGTATGCGGCTCATGAAATTGAAGATGAAGAAATGAAGTGGCCGAATGAAGAGAGGGCTCTTGAGCTCAAGAAACTGTACCGGAGCGACATAAACAGAGAACGTATAGTTCGAGCCCGGTCCGGCGAAGAAACAAAAACACCGTCACAAATAGTGTGACACATAAATGGACCGCCGGGTGGGTGGTCGGCGGGTTTCGTAAACGCAGAGACCCCCACGATGGTTTTTCAGTATTGCCACAGTTTAGTTGCAAGTGAAGCGCAATCTGTGATCCTTGCAGGAGACGCTTGAATTTCAGCAGTCCTTTCGGAGTTGTTCCCTGAAGAAAGAGAGCTTTCAAATAGTTTCGGTTTCTTGCCGTTCGTTAAGGACCCTTGCCGTTGTCGCTTTGCTTTTGCTTTGCGTAGGAATGAAAATAGGCTCTAGCTTTTTGACCCAAAAACCAAAGTAACCTACAATTGCTAGCCCGCTGACTGACAAGAGGGTACTCATGATGGAAAACGATTTAAAATATTAAAGCAACTAAGTTGCAACGCGGCATTACGCTCATCGCTTTTTCGGGTCTTCATACAACTGACATAATCAGCTTTGGTAACGCTTTTTAATTACTTTTCCGTTTGTCTCCCAATCTCTCCGTCCGTGGTTTGGAAGCTTCGGGATTTTCCTCGTCTCACTGTGTTGACGGCGGGGCCAAACTAAAATGGGATGCGAATACCAGAGCGAGCACGAAGCCAACCAAAAAGCAAGTAGTGGTGCTGATGTTGGGTTTGGAAACTTTGCGCCCGTCGATAAAGTGCTCGATCCCGACACGGGTTCGAGCGAAATGGAAGCGAAAATTCGTTTTGACTGAAAGCCACTTTCCAGACACTGGTGGCCGCCGTCCGATTTTCTTTGATGTTCCGGTCGCAGGCCAAGCATAAAGTCCCGTCTGTGATTAATGCCTTTACAGCTCCACTATAAGCCATCGATCCGTCAGCATCGAATACGTTCGCTTTGATTGGTGATCTGTGAGGCTTAGCAGCATCGATGCGGCAGACTTCTGGGGACAGTGGTTTGGCAAAGTGGCAAACGTTACCCTGCAGATTCAGGGTAATCCTGTTGCGAGTAGTGGCTCAACTTGGTATGCACGTGGTGATAAGTGCACGAGTTTACCGCAACTCCTTCGTTCGGTTCGGGTGACATTTTCAATGCGCTAATTTCCAATCTAAACTAATTGCGTATGGCATCAGCATCCCCTTTTTGTGTGGTAAAGTCCTTAGAATATTCGGAAACTTGCATTCGAACTAAAGTACATTTGAAAAAGCCTGGAAACAGACAAAGAACCCGGTAAAACGTTGGCGAAAAGTATCCACTAAAAAGAAACTGAGCGTGTTTCTCGTTCTCCTGATGAGCCACTTTAAAATGAGTCTCCGAAAAACGATTCAATCAGTTAGTGGCCCAATGTTCCGTGGTTTTGTAGACTCGATAGAAAACAAAATGAACCCCAATTTGGACGCATCAGCAACCACCATTTACGGGCGTTGATTACATTTTGAAGAGAAACTTTCAAATGTGTCATTCAATTTGCGGAATAAGATGGCCGGACTGGCGGACATTTCCATCAACCCTCTAGGTCGCAGTTAATGCAATGGAACTTCTTTGAAAAATCCTTCAGCTTTACACCCCACTCAGCCAAATCCCCCTGCTACGAGCTCCCCGAGGGTAAACAGATTGCCTTGGCGCATACACAATGGAACCGAAGGGGTTGAATCGGATTGAAATCTATGTGTTTGCCGCTGGGAACGATGCGGATACACGGAACGGAAATCTGCTACCGCTTGAAATTGAAAATGGGTATGAATAAAAAACAAACTACGCAACGCTCCGTCGCTCGGTCAGGTCCACCCCCCGGGAACGTGCCCCTCCTCGTGACGGTGGCACACATTTGCCGGCCGCAGGCTCTCCTGGTTGGTCGATCGGAAGCTGTTATGCAGCGGCGAACAAACGCGATGACATGGGTCAAACCCGCAGCGCACGGCACCCCGGCAAATTGCGTTAAGCCTCTAGGGTGGCGAGGGTCCGCTTAAAAACGGTCCTCGAACGTCGGGCACTTTCGGGGGCAGAAGCCATTTGTAAAGCGAGCGAGCCTGCGCCCGTGTACTAAAAGTGTCGTACCGCCCCGTACGGGGAAGGACCCCGATTGACGCATCTCACTTTGTTCCCGCGGTCGCCGGGCGACGGCAAGGATAATGTTCGATGCGACGACATTTAGCATTTAGCTCGGTTTGGCCCAATATTGGCCCATCGATTCAGGATCGGCCTTCGGCGGGCGAAATATCGCACCATCACACATTGTACGCATCAACGTCGTCCTAGTCGTCGTCCGCCGCCTGGAGAGTGATAGCAGTGACTGGCGTCATCGGCATCTCTTAATGCTATCGAGAAAACGCAGCTGTGACTCTGCACTCTGCACGGACACAATTGAGACGCACGGCACTCTCTAGAGGTCCCCCCGAAAGGACACTAACGCTCGGCCACTGGCTAGAAAAAGTGTCGCCCGGTGCGACGAACTCAAATTAGTCGACGCTGGCGCATTGGCACAAGTACACTGCAACGCATGGATCACCCGGTCCGGTCGGCCACAGCATATTCCGGTGGCACACCTTCGAACCGGGCCATTCCGTAGATACCGTAATATGGACAGCAAGGCAAACAGACATCATCATCATCGGAAGGGGGTATTCATTTTTTCCGATTGCAGCTTTTCGAGACGCCTTCTGGCCGATCCTTCTTTGCACCGGGCCAGAGCGCAACCAATTTGATTAGGGACGCCAGCGAACCTTACCCGGACACGGTGACACAAAACGCGCGCTCGCTGGCTGACGGCTGCTGGATATCATTGGAAAATTTGATTAGTGATTTTCCGCTGGGCGAGCCTCGGGTCGCTTATTCATTCCGATAACGGCCGGTGCTCTCTCGGTGTGTGCCCTCGCTAATACCTAATGCATCCTCTGCTAATGACATCAGCCATGCCGGGCAATGCGACCACCACTTTGAATCCAATCGCAATGAGGTCACGCCAGGCTCAGTCTTCAAATGAATGCCGATGCTGGGGATGAAGTTTAATCAGAAAAAAGAATGGCTTTAACAAGTTCTGCTTCAGCTGCTGGCGCCTGCTGAAAATCAGTCCCAATCTCCTTCGACCGACCTTCCACACAATGTCTCAGGCGCGAACACGTCTGAAGCGTTTGGCGTGAAAAATTGAATACGCTTGTTGCCAAAAAAAAAAGCTAGACGATAACGGAAGTCCTCCGACGACGGTTATTCGCGAGATGAAAATATTCCCACCCGTGAGGCCAGCATTTATCCCGGCGCGCCCCCATTGGCCAAATCCCACCGGGACACCGTAATCTACGTACGAACGTAATCTTCCCTCCGAGATTTAACCATTAAGCGGAAACGCACCCTGCCAGCCAGCCCCTGGCCAGGATTCGCAGTTTTATTGCCGTCGCGCGTCACTGTCACGATTTGTCACAAGTCCGTGGCCGCGATACGGTGGCGAAAATGTCGCCCTCGATTGACAGTGATGGCCATAAAGAAGGTTCCCTATTCAGGTCCGCCGCCCGTTCGCTTTGGCGGCGGGCTGAAAATTTCGGAATCATACAAAAACGTCCGTCAACGTGCCACCTTCTTCCGGTTGGCTTCGCACAGTAACGTCGTCGGTGGAGCCGCCTGGTGGTTTTTGGCGTGGTGAAAAGCTTTTCCCTGTCGTACGGAGTAAAGTGTTGTACCCCGGCCGAACCGGTTATGCGGCTTCGCGGCATCCCCGGTACGCGGTACACTTTTATTTGTCCCACAAGACATTGAACATTCACAATTTTCCAATTTTCGTTCAGTCGGAAAAATCATTCGACAATAAATATCCGCGACCGGGGACGATCGGTGGTTCGGTTGAACATGGCACGACGATCGACTCAGCACCGGAGCCGTAGGCCCATTCGTCATGTGGCGGGATGTGGCCATTAGGTGTTCGTTTGGCGCTATTGGTTGACTGTACATTGCAACAACTTCCGTTTCATCTCCTTTTTGGTTAAAAACGGGGCTTGTGGGGCGAGTAAATTGCCCCCTAAAAAGCCGGAAACCGGGCCGAAAGTGTAAGTAACCGCACACCGCACAAATGCTGAAACTCGCAACGAAACTCAAATCAAATGTACAAAAAAGTAATATCAAATAAACGCCACACTCGATACGTGCACAATACGTTCACGCGTTCGGTTCGGTGCCGAATTGGTGATAAACTTTTGCCAGCCTGCGAACCGATGAAGCAATTCTCGGAAAAACAGGCAACAGCGGAACAAAAAATTATGGCCACGGAACGGCGTCGAAACACACGGGCCGCACGGGGCGTCGATGGTTCCTGGGAAACCCGTCGCCAATGCCGTTCGCCACGCCGCGGAAGGAAAAACTAGAGCCAACTACGAACGGATGGGGCCACCGCTGGCCGCGCTGTGAAGCATCCATATATTTTCGCATCATTAAACGTTCATAATAAAATTTCGAATAAAGAAAACCGCCAGCCAGCCAGCCAGCCAGTGGACAATGGAGCGGATGAAATGGAAACACGGTGCCCGGATCCTGAGTCTGGGACTGGGTCTGGTGATACGTCTTTTTTCGCTCCGTTTTCGCCATCGGACAAATGACAGATTTTGTGTGTGTGTGTGTGTAAGAATGTGGTGTGGCCCGGGGCCAGAGTTATATCGGACTATCGGAAGCCCTTTATTTTGGTCAATTGGAGACCGACATAGTCCGCGCGTGTTCGGTTTGTAACGGCCGATTGGCCGCATTGGCGTACAAGCCATAGCAAATCATGCTTAAACTGCCAATTTAAACGTCTACGGTGGAAAATGACCGCGATTTTATTTATTTATTCACGTAAAGTCAACGGCCTAGTTGACACCGAACGATAAAAGGGAAGAAAATGCAGAGCCTAGAGGGGAGGGGAGGGTGAGAATGGTAACAAACAAAAGTGTACGTCAAAAGGAAAAGAAATAAGTAGCTTTTCAATACTGACTGATGGACTTGCTGAAGTTCAGAAGTAACGGAGCGGCGAACATAAGCATGAAACTCTGACGTAAGACGCCTTCTTATGACCCGCTCAGGTGTAATATGGTAAGGTATTGCAACGTTGGAACCAATCTGTCTTCAAGATGGCGGCTCGAGTAAATCTTCTCTGAACAACCTGAACTCTGAGCCACACAAGCGTGATCAAGTTTTGGACGGACCAAACGTCACAGTGAAGAGTTTTCAGAGAAACATGAACATGAACTACTTAAACATAGCCTCAACAAACTCCAACATTCTAAATGCTCTGCCAACTATCTCCACATAATGATCATAAGGTATAAGCTTAGAATCTAACATAATCCCTAAATCACGGACATCACAAATCCTACAGATAATTAAGCCCTCTACGCTATACCAGAAGCGCACTGGACAGTTCCTATTCGACAAGGCCCCGATGACAGTCAGAAGAGTTTTCAATAGACAACCAGTTCAAATCATTTTTGGTATAAATAGCATTACTACCAAAAACGGGTCTGTAACTCACTTTCCCTTTACGCTCACCGACCGAGTACCAGTCTGCACGTGTCACAACTAATCACAACATTACCGGTAGTGGGTAACGTTCAATTTCGCACACTGTCAAAGTGGAGAAATTGGACTCAAAACAAGCAAAAACCCGGTGGCGGATGGCATACGTGCCCGGGGGCAGGGACGGCAAAAGGACGGCGTCCCCATGATTGGTGGGCAAAAAAAGGCGGTTCGGTTGGGCAAAGGAAAGTTTATGAAATTTTATGGAATGTCATCAAAAATTACTGGCCAAAGGGGAAAAAGAAATCCTTTTTCCTCGCTTTTCTTTTTTCCCGGGCGTTAGCTGAGGTACGCTACTCCGTGCAGCGCAAAGTTTATTCCGGTTTCCGGCTTGCTTTGGCCGCGCCTCTCGTCCCGCTGGCCTGGAGCCGGAGAGGTTTTGATAGTGCCGCATCATAACGAGATGAAACAGGCGAACTGGCGAAGAGAATTGGTCCGAAAGTTATGACACTTCGGGGGCGGGTCGGAGTCGGGTTCGGACAGCGCAAGGGTCGGCACATAAAACTAGACCCAAACGAGCAGCGTGCGCGTGTGAGTGAGCACCGGCCATTCTGGATCACCAGCAGGAGGGTCCATTAAAACAAGTTCGAAGCATAGCATCTATTGTGCTGCAGACTGAACTTTCGCTTGCGCTGTGTGATTGATAAACTTCGAGCTTCGATAAGTGTGTCAAGGGTTTGGTTGGAATTGTCTTTAAGTTGTCAATTTTCCACAACTTCCATTAACTCGGGGTGATGCGTGGGGATCCAATCAAAGTGACGGCAAAGGAGTCGCTCTCGGTTCTCTGGACGATGTCACGGTCCCGGTAGTAACTCTCCCTATCCTAGCGGTTGCCGGTTTTCCATCCCCAAGGCTTTTTCTGGCCAAGAGGAACGAAGGCCCCATCGCTACTGCACTTTTGTGACAGAACAGAGCAATCAAATGGACCCTCACTGAATTTGTCATTGTGGCATCGGAGCGAGAGAACCGTCGAAGGGCAGACAGTTTCCACCCGGGCAGGAGTGGCCATCGTCCTCGGCCCATGCATATGCATATGCCGATCGACAAACGCACCCAGACAATGAATAGTTTTCGACAATGAATGCCACCAGCCCGTAGCCAGCGTTTGCTCGTTTCCGGATGTGCCAATAATATGCAAATCATTGAAGTTGGGCCCCACCCCGCCGCACAGATTCGCAGACTCTTCCTTCTTCGAGTGGTTCGACCAACCCGTCACCGGCGACCGGCGACGGATTTACATCGTAGAACCGCACCGGAATGAATTTGAATATTTGCTTCCGACTATGACCGTGTTCGAAAAACAAACCAGACTTTACATAAACCGGTCGAAGGCCCGGTTCCCGGTTCCCGGCGCTCGGTGGCTAGCCAAACTGACCGTGACAAGTAATGAAACAACAACGCACCACTCCATCAACGATGACCGGTGACGGTGACGCTGTGACCAGTCACTCCGAATTCAGCCTAACGCTCTCTATACTCTCTCTCTCTCTCTCTGCAGGTCCAACGGCCAGGATGCGCAGCATACGGGCGGCCATGCGAATCACTCGTGGCACAGCTGGCTACGGAACAGCTTGAGCTCTATTGGGGGCCACGGCAAAGATCAGCGCCATCGCGTCGGTGATCGAGAAGGTGATAACGGGCGAGACGAGGACGGTGACGGCGGCGGCGACAGTGGCGACAGTGGTGGGCCGCTGCCACGATTCGGTAGCCGCTGGGATGAGTGCAACGTGCTGGAGGAGGCCCCGACCGACATCAACACCGTTGATGAGTATGGAAAATTTGATTTCCAGGTAAGCCACCAACGAAAAGGCCTCGTTACACCGTTCCGTGTCAACTACTCCGGGAGCCAATTTACTCCCGGTTTGGGAGGAGGTTCAGCCGGCTAATCCTTCCAGGCCAGGCGCCCACCGCAAATGGTGACGAGCCTAACGAGACAGGGCGCCCTCCGGCGAACAAGTGATGAAGTGATGAAAATTGTCCTTTAATCACTTCGATTTCTTATTAGCCGGGCTCATCGCTTCCGATGGGCCGCCGCCGCCGGTCCGCGGTGGCTTTCCTTTGGCTTTCTGAACTTTGCTCCACTTTCCTGAACCCGCCCTCGGAACCGGTCGCCGGGGCGAGCAAATCGCAATTTCGATTCACACCTCCAGCGCCGAACGCCGAACGGTTCGGCTTCGCTTCACGCCATTGCGGCCAAATTCAATATGCAAATCAGGCTCCCCCCCGGACGCCCGATAAGAGTGGGGTTGAAAATATTCATGTATGCGCATAAAATATAGCTACATTTAGAGAAGAAGCCCCCACCGGCCCCCCGTTTCGGGCTTCGGTTGTTGCGGACTTGCGTATGAAAGTCCTCAAAACACAATGATGATAGCGCCGCGCCCCGGAACGAGATGAGACTGTGGCGAGAACTGGGGGCCGGTAACCCGGAAGATTAGATAGGCTGTGGTGTGGTGGCCACACGCAAATTGTGTTAAAGTGTCCCATTTTTATGTTGCCACCGTTGCTCGAGGCAGCGAGTTGAACACGATTGCCATCGGTTGCGGCGACGATGGTTGAAGGCGAAGTTTTCGGGCCACAACATGCTTCCGATTAGGCAACCGGGCGTAACATGAAATCGATGTCACTTGTAATCACTCGACACATAGGATGAGATCGGGTAAAAATCGGGAAGACGTATGTTGATGAGCTGCACGTGACCCGTACCGGGCCACGTGTTCTACGCAAAGTATTGATAGACACAAGTTCCGGACCACATTCCAAATCATACAGTAGATTACTTCCATCGGGTCCGTTTGTCCAGTTTATTTGCTTCGCTTGGTGCTTGTGAGTTTATTAAAATGTACTCAAATGGGCCCATTTAGTTTGCGGTTAGCCGGCAGACTTGCCACAGCATCTCGAGCCGATGTGCTTCGACCACAAATGATAATGGCCTGTCAGGATTCCCAGAGTAAGCAGACGAATCAGGAACATCAACCGATACTGACTATAAGAGACACACACTCTGTTAACCGGACCGACTGCATCCGACTTTTTCGCTCGCTTCCGGTTATTGATACCGACTCCGGTATCCTGTGGGGTTTCCGAACCGGTGACGAGTCCACCAGGGATCCCGTTTGTGGCCCGTTTAAACAGACCACAATTGTTTGAAGGCGGTTCGGTTGTGGCTGCCTGGGGTGCTGTTCCGTTGAGGGATACGAACAAATGTGCTGCCCAAACGTCACACATCTGGGGAAACCGAAAATGAGCTCCGGCGGTGAGTGAGTATCAAGAGACTTGTCCATTTTGCAGCTTGTAGCGGTTGTTGGTACACTGCCAGCAATTAACCTCACTCGCCTGGTGACCGACACGAGATACGTTTAATTTGTTATGGTTACAAACTTTCGGCAAAAGATCAGTTTTGTTAATGGACACCGGATTAATGTTTGTCAAGTTACGGGGTTAGAAATGGCAAATTTGGTTGATAATCGAGCCCATTTCGATTAGGTTGGTACATATTCACACCGTAATCTGATGCGATGCCACGTGTCAATTGATTTATCACCCGAACCATTTAAATTTGGTACTTACAACGCTCGAAATTCGTCTCGCCATTCGGTGCGGAAGTATGTGATATCCCGGGGCGCTTGCTTTTATTACAACACCTCGCGCGTAAATTACCAATTTCGCCGGAACGTAATGTGTAATGCTGCAATTTATGAGCTCGTAATCAACATAAATCAGCGCGACCGTGTTACGGAACGTTTCCACCACTGGCTCAGTGACCGAGTGACTGACATCGACAGCGTTTAACTGTCAAGCCGTGTTCCGTGGGGTAATTGCTCTTTTAAATATCTACTCACCCGTGGGCATTAGTGTGGCGGCCGCACAAGCTCCAGCTTGGCCACCGCGCCAGGTGCTAGCCACGGCCCAGCGGCTATCAGCGCTCACCATCTGACACGAGGTTGACGACGACGACGACGACGGAGTGCATGAATGTTTTACGATCGTCAACATTAGTTTTGCACTTAAAAGCTGGTACTTCATTGATTGTTTCACGGTTCTGTCCGCTTGCTCTGCATTAGAAACGCAGCTAGGAACAGAGACTAGCGATGGACGATGCTGTCCCTAATTGAGCGCAGTTTCAAAAGTCATTGGCCGTACGAGTTGGTCAGCAATGTATGAAGAAAGTCTCAAAGTGTACCGCAATTCCGCAATTTATTCAAAACAAAATCGTATAAATAAATCTAATAATCTATCGTTTTAAATGTCTCCTAACAATGTTTGTTCGAACCTCCGCTTCCCTCTCTTCCAGCCCGAATGGATGAAAACGAAAGAGTACTGGGACAAGGACTTTGAATCTCGCTACGAAAAGCTACAGAAGGATCCCAAAAGGCCACCGCTTAAGGTAAATCAACGGTCAAATTGTAGATAATTTATGCATAGCGCGCCAGGTCCTGCGGCGGCAGGACCCGTCTTCTGTTCCGGCAGCGCAAAGGGCAAACAATACAAACACTTCTATTCATATCTTCCGTGTGGGGTTCCGTTTTTTCTCCCACTATGTCCCCGGCGTGTAGATTGTCGTCGTCCCGCATTCCCACAACGATCCTGGGTGGTTGAAAACTTTCGTCAACTATTTCCAGTCCGATTCGCGTCAAATTCTCAACCTTGCCGTCACCAAAATGCCCGAGTACGGCAACATGTCGTTCATTTGGAGCGAGATCAGCTTCCTGCAGCTCTGGTGGGACCAGGCACATCCGACCAAGCAACGGGTAAGTGAATTATGACGGTGGTTAGACCGCGTTTTTGTTCACTTCTCTGCCACTCCTGCAAGGGCGCAAAGTCCTGGGGTTGAGCCTGCTGGCGCTAAGCAACTTGACCCCGAAACCACAGCGCCACAGAACCGCGCACCACAAGCGGACTGCAGGTGACACCGGCACCGGCTCGCCAGAGTCTCTGCGGCCAGCAAATCTCGATGGAATAGATCAACGAGGGTGGTTAATTTTATGATTTGCTTTCGCCACACCAACGGACCAAACAAGGAGCGGAGCGCCATCAGTGGACTAATAACGAACAGACAATTGTCACAAACTTTTCTGAAGGGAAAGGAACTGTTGTTATGTACCTCGGAAGGGCCAATTAGAGCGCTACGAGTCGAGTAAAACTTACGGCTGTTCAATTAAAATTTTATAGAGCTCATGAATGATGCAAACTAGAAAAAACGATCCGCCTTTCGAGTTCCGATGCGTCGTACTCTGGAGTCACGCACCTAACATCCTTCGTAGTATTTTATGATTTTTTGTTACTGGTTGTTAATTACGATGGGTATTTTTTTATTACCTTCCATTGGAACAGATACTGAAAAAACTGGTGCAATCGGGACGATTAGAGATCACGACCGGTGGCTGGGTTATGACGGACGAAGCGAACGCTCATCTATACGCCATGGTCGATCAGCTTATCGAAGGTATGTTTACCGTAAAATAGATAGCTTACAGAATGGTAACCGAACTCCCATCCTTCACAGGCCATCAATGGGTGAAATCAAACCTAAACGTTACACCCAAAACGGGCTGGAGTATCGACCCGTTCGGTCACGGCAGTACCGTGCCGTACCTCCTGGCAGCATCCGGCTTTAAGGGAACGATCATTCAGCGTATCCATTACGCCTGGAAGCAGTGGTTCGCGCGCCACCGGTACGGCGACTTCCTGTGGACACCGTACTGGAAAAGCTCCGCCGCAACGACGAACGATCACACGATGCTCACGCACAACATGCCGTTCGACATTTACTCCATCAAGCACTCGTGCGGTCCACATCCGTTCATCTGTCTGAACTTTGACTTCCGCAAAATACCCGGCGAGTACACGGAGTACTCGATCAAGGCTCAGTTCATCACGCAGGAAAACATCGAAGCGAAAGCGGACCTGCTGATGGAGCAGTACTCGCGGACGGCTTCCCTGTTCCCGCACAACGTGGCCCTCATTCCGGTCGGTGACGATTTCCGGTACAACAAGGAAAAGGAGATGGAGCAGCAGTACACGAACTACAAGAAGCTGATCGACTACATCAACGAGCACCGGAAGAAGTACAATGCGGAGATCAGCTTCGGCACACCGGTCGATTACTTTAACGCGATTCGTGATCGCTACGAAAGGTTTCCCACGCTCAAGGGGGACTTTTTCGTGTACGCCGACATCTTCAACGAGGGCCGACCGGCGTACTGGTCAGGGTACTTCACGACGCGACCCTACTACAAGATACTGAGCCGTGAGCTGGAGCACAACCTGCGCAGCTTGGAGATTCTGTTTACGATCGCATTCAACCGGGCACGGCAGGAAGGCAGCTCGAATGCGTTTAAAATCTACGAAAAAAATTACGAAAAAATGATACTGGCGCGGCGCAACCTGGGTCTGTTTCAGCACCACGATGCAATCACCGGCACGTCGAAGGCGAACGTGATGCGCGACTACGCGCTGCGGCTGTTCGAAAGCATTCAGGACACGGTGAAGCTGCAGGAGAAAACCATCGAGCTGCTGGTGCAGCGGAAGCCGCTAGAGCACAGCTTTCTGATCGGTGAACTCGAGCGGGACAACTTTGGTAAGCTGCCCCGCAAAACGCCCATCATCGTGACGGAGGGACGCACGGCGGACTTTATCGTGTACAATGCGCTCGCCCAAGAGCGCCTGGAGGTGGTCACGATTCGCACGCTGACGCCACGGGTCAAGATACTGGACGCGGGCGGAAAAACGGTCGACATCCAGATAAATCCGGTGTGGAACATAACGGAAACGTCGTACACGTCGCGCAAGATCGTACCGTCCGACAAGGAGTACGAAGTGATGTTTGTGGCCCGACTGGCACCGCTCTCGCTAACGACGTTCACGGCGGCCTATGACGAAGACGGCTACCAGGGCAAGATGGCAACGCTCTACTGCAACGAGTGTCAGGACGAGAAAACCAAAGCGTTCGAGGTGCGCAACAAGCAACCGGGCGATATTCAGCTGGAGAACTACAAGATGCGGCTGCTGTTTGATGAGCAGAGCGGATTCCTGAAGTCGGTGACCAAGAAGAACATGGGCAAACAGATTCAGTGTGCGATCAAGTTCGCGGCATACAAGAGTGCCCAGTTCCACTCCGGTGCGTACCTCTTCAAGACCGACCCGGAGCAGCGCAGCTCCGAAAAGGATGTGCTGGAGCAGTACGGTGACCTTACGATTCTGATCACATCCGGCCCCCTGGCCAGCGATGTAACCGCCATCTACGGACCCTTCCTGGCACACACGGTTCGCATCTACAACTCGAACAGCGTGCTGGACAGTGCGATCTACATCGAAAACGATATTGACTTCGAAGCACCACCAAAGAATCGGGAGACGGAACTGTTTATGCGCTTCATTACCGACATCGAGAACGGTGCCAGTGAAAATCCGGAGTTTTATTCCGATCTGAATGGCTTCCAGTATCAGAAGCGGGTGAAGGTGTCGGCGATCGGTGTGGAGGGCAACTACTTCCCGATCACCACCGGTGCCTTCATTCAGGACGACCGCATGCGGCTAACGCTACTGACGACCCACGCCCAGGGTGCGGCCAGCTTAGAGCCGGGTCAGCTGGAAGTGATGCTCGATCGACGTACACTGTACGACGACTACCGAGGTATGGGCGAAGGAGTGATCGATAGTCGACTAACGCGCCACCGTTTCTGGTTGGCCCTGGAGACGATCGATCCGGCACGGCCGGCCTCTGCCAGCGGCGATGGCGAGGGTGAGCAACGTAAGCCTGCTGCGTCCACCGAGTACCAGCTGCCAAGCATCTTCGCCAACAGCCTCTCGAATGGTCTCAACTATCCCGCGAACCTGTTCATCGTGGAGCGGTACGACGAAAGCAATCAAATCGAACTGCACCGTGCGGTGCCGCTGCTGCAAGTGCAGTTTCCGTGCGATCTGCATGTGCTCAACCTGCGCACGCTCACCGAAAGCACCCTGCCGTTGTTCCCCTCCAACTCGGCGCTGCTGGTGCTGCAACGGCAAGCGTACAACTGCCGGATAGGGGCCGAAGAGATGGTTGGCTACTTTTGCGGCAATGGAAGCGCTGCTAACCCGACGCATTCCATCGCCGAAGGTGACACAAGCGGCGGAGGACACACCGCGGACTCGAGCGACAACGAACTGGAGCGCGTTGCCACGGTTCGGGACGACGGGCGACGACAGCTACAGATGTTCCATCGGTTACGGATCGAATCGATCGGAGCTACCTCGCTGACCGGTTTGCACCCGGGTGAGAGTGTCAGTTCGTTCACCGAAATCTATCTCGAACCGATGGAGCTGAAAACGTACAATCTTACGTTTGTCAAGTAGAGAGAACACCGATGCCCATGGGGTCGGTACACCACCACCGTTCGATACATTCCATGGCGGGGCGCGACGAAGAGCGCTCGCCAGCAAACTGCTAACCCATCGAGCGATTGCAGAGAGATTGTCCGATGCCTAGGGGGGACATCCGTTTAACGACGGTTCGCTGGCTCGAAAGTGAATCGAATTATGCCTGCTTGCGGTCTAACGTTGGCTGCTTAAAGCTCTCTAAGTACCCCTCACTTTCTACCTATCTCACTTTCAATCTCTCTCTCTCTCTCCACCACTGTCCATCCCCTCGTTTTCCTTCCCACAAATCTCTAGCTAATTTATAAAGTATGTGTTAAAGTTACTGATTATTTTAAATGACCCCTGTATGTGATGTAAAAGCTGGGGTCGAAAACGAATCTAGTAGGATAATAGGGGATACACACTTGGGACACACACCCGAAAGGGACATCACAAAAGACACGAAAGTCACACAACACCAACAAAAACACAGACACACGTTCCGCCCACAGAACAAACATAGCATAAATTAAGCACTTACCTTCCTATAGTGCGTATGATAGGGTTACAACGGCCACTCGAGGATGGAAAGAAAACCAAAAACAGGTGGGGAGTAGGTTTGTTAGAAACCCGGTCCCGGGAACGGATAAGCTTTTCCCTCGCTCCGTTGCACACACGTTAAGCGAGCTGCAAACTTGCAAAAAAGTTCGCCCATGCACGTCGTAGAACTGTAATTAGAGAATCAAAAACAAGTAACCCAACAGTGGACTATTAGAAATGCCTGTCAAACGACGTGTAGGAATCAAACCGCAGGAGTTTGAATCAATTGATTAGATTGTACGGATTGGGAGTATCAGAGAGCGGATGAATACGGCTGGGGGCGGCGGAAGCCACGGGCGCGCGGTATTAGGAATACAAAATACAAACAAATCTGAGAAAAGAAAAATGTAGGAAATGCGGTAACACAAACGATAGGAGCCGAATCGAACGAACTTATGCTAGGATACAAACAAAGCGCCAACAAGGTTACGACGTGATTAGTTTTGATTACCCACAAAGTTTACGAGAAAACGATGTTACTCTGTTCATGATTTGTGCAAATTGTTCCACCGGTCCGTACCATTCCTCGGTTGCAGATAAAGAGCGGCGAAAGAAGGCAAAACTGGAACAATGTGGAAGAAAATTTCAAACAATTAGTTTGGTCAAACGATTCTGGGAAAAAGCGAATCTGGGAATCAGCGCCACGTTTTATCGCATCTCAGTTCACATTGGCGATTCAGTCTAGTTGCTCCCGTAGTTTCGTTCGGTAGAATCGTACTGGTTAGTTTCCGTCTTACAGAAAACATTACAGAAATGTCCAAGTGATCTTCGATTAGTCCTTTTATTGGTTGTACAAAATTGTAGTATTATTGGTATAAGATAGTAAGGCGTACAGTGAATATTTAGCTTTAACACTCACCACTACTACGTCAGGTAAACGGCGCGGCCAGCTCGGTTTATCGTCTCATTTATGTCGTTAAGCGACTTTGGGCCGTTTTTTAACACTTTCACGACGATTTATTCACTCCCTTTGTGTTCTACCTCGCGCATCCTATCTGACAACCTTATTTGTTGACATGTTTAGAACAATTGTTGTTAATGTGAAAATAATGATTTCCACCTCAACGAGGTCGTGTAGTTCCGTAGTTTATAAATGATGGATATTATAGTGCGACAGAATAAACCTATGAACCGTTTAAATCTACACGGCGTACCGCGCGGGTCGTGCGAGTTAAATCTCCGGAAAGACGAACCCAGAGATCACAAAACGACTGAAAACTCGTTGCGCTTCTCAAAGGGTGATAATGGTAGGGGCAAGCGGGAAAGTGTGCGACGAGCAACGACAGAATAAACCACAAAGCAACCGAAAAGCAAATTTCCAGTACATTAAAACGTACACCACCACACAAAATGCATGACGAACAGGGAAATAGTAGAATGTGCTAACTGGCGTTCCGCGGCGGGAACATGTCCCTTCATATTTCATTCTGTCGATGCCTTGATCGGCCAATGGTAAGCTAACAAACCAAATTTAGCGCGCGGGGCGATTGTGAATACCACTAATAAATTAAAGAACAGAAGAATGGAAAAATTAAAAGATATTTTAAGAAAACGTTAGCACGTCTTTTCCTTTCCCCGTGCCCGTGGCCGCGAAAAAAAGGAGTGAAAGAAATGAGTTGCAAACCGAAATCGAACCACGAACACTTTGATTTGTGTTCCTTTGATCTAACTGTAGATTCAAAATGCACAATGATTTCGAAACTGCTCGAATTTCGATACCACGAGCATGCTGCAGTAACTGCAGGAACGACCAACTGTCATTTTCTCGAATTTTTTTGTCAACAAATTCTCCACGCGCGAGGCCGGATCAAAGTCCGAGTACGGCTGTCACTTTGCGAGAATTGTAGCACCAATTGACGACAACAACACAGCAACTAATCCGAACCGTGATCCTGTTGCGCCGATTGTTCTCTTCTAGTTTGTTCCGTTTTCATTAGTTGGTCCTGCACAATGTTTTCCCGATGCTCGGCTTCGCTCACCCGTTCGGCGGCGCAGGTAAGTCCGGAACAAGATTTTGCATAACGCTGCGGGCTCGACAGCCAACATGCTGCTGGGTTGATAACGGGAGATAAGGATGCTCCACCAATGCCAGTGTCAATTGAAGTTAATTATATAATTGACCAAGTGTGCGTTGCGACTAACTCTCGATGCTGGATGCGTTTCGTTCTTCCGTTCCCAGGGCTACCGTCGGTTCCAGAGCACGCTCGTCGTGGCCGAACACAACAATGAAACGCTCAATCCGATCACGGGCAACGCCGTCACCGCGGCGAAGAAACTCGGAGGAGACGTAACGGTTCTCGTGGTCGGCACCAAGGTCGGTCCGGTGTCCGAGGCGGCTGCCAAGCTGGACGGTGTGGCCAAAGTGCTGGTCGCCGAAGGTGACGCATACAAGGGACTACTGGCCGAGGCGGTTACCCCGCTCGTGCTGGCCACACAGAACCAGTTCAAGTTTACGCACATCGTGGCCGGAGCCACCGCGTTCGGTAAAGCCGTTCTGCCGCGCATCGCGGCCAAGTTGGACGTTTCCCCAATTTCGGAGATTATCGGCGTAAAGTCGCCCGACACGTTCGTGCGCACGGTGTACGCCGGAAACGCGATTCAAACCATCAAATCGAAGGACCCGGTAAAGGTGCTAACGGTGCGCGGTACCAATTTCGAGCCGGCTGGCAGCGGTGGCAGCGGAAAGGTTGAAAAGGCACCCGAAGGCGACTTTGCAAGCAAAACCACGGAGTACGTGTCGCAGGAACTAACCAAATCCGACCGCCCGTCACTCACGGCGGCCAAAATTATCATCTCCGGTGGGCGAGGCATGAAGTCGGGCGATAACTTTAAGATGCTGTACGATTTGGCCGACAAGTGGGGCGCTGCGGTCGGTGCTTCGCGTGCCGCCGTCGACGCTGGGTACGTGCCGAATGATCTGCAGATCGGGCAAACCGGAAAGATCGTTGCCCCCGAGCTATACATCGCGATCGGCATTTCCGGTGCCATTCAGCATCTGGCCGGCATGAAGGACTCGAAAACGATAGTTGCGATCAACAAAGACCCGGAAGCGCCAATCTTCCAGGTCGCCGATTACGGCCTCGTAGCCGATCTGTTCAAGGCGGTGCCGGAAATCAACGAAAAGTGCTGATAGTGCACGACCACGTGTCCCACTGTGTGTCAATCGGCTTTTCTTTATATTAGTTCTAGGCGCAAAAATTTAGCTACAGTATATATAACAGGCTCGATCCCCGTAGCGATCCACTCATCAGTTGTAGTCCATCCATCTGCGTGCTACCTCAGCGTATTGGCATTCCCGGATTTACTTCTTCGGTGCAATAATTCCTTCCAGTTGGGCCTGCATTACGAAACGGGAAATAAAAGTTTGTGAATAAACGTTCCTTTCTACAAAAAAACCACACCTAAATTCGATTACCTTTAGTTGAGCGTTGGTCTTCTTCAGGAACGCAATCTCCTCCGAATGTTTCTTCTCCTCCGATGCGCGCAACTCCGCATTCCGTCGATCGGCCTGATCCGCCTTGATCTTCATGTCACTAATGGAATTTTGCAGTGCTTCCTTTTCCTGCTCGAGGAGCTGGATCTGTTCCTGGAGTTTCTCCTTGCCTTCCTGCGCCTGTAATGCCTTCCGGATACCAAACGAGACCGACGAGCAATAGAGCGTCTCGTAGGCCTCGAGCGACATGGCGATCTCGTCCCGCACGCGCAGCAACAGCAAACCACGTTCGGTGCAGTTGATCGTGACCTGGCGGATGAGCTCGTCGAAGCACTGCGTGTAGAGTTCGCGCCTCACCGGACAGATACCCGTTTCACGGGCCTGCGTTTGCTGCAAGCGCGTGTCCAGCATTTCCTGTAGGTTGATCACGTCTTGACGGGTGGCCGGCGTGCTGGAGACCGTTTGCGTCCACAGCTGACCATCTTCTTCCCACGTTTTCGGGGGCAGTATGCAGTTCAGGATTTCTTCCGTTTCGCGCGGACTGTCCACGACCACGGCACCGCCCGATCCGGGTCGGCCCGCTTGCTCCTTCGGGGCGCCACCATCTCCGGTTGGTTCCCGCTTCTCGACGTGTTTCACGATCAGCACCGGATTGTTGTATCGCACCAGCGTTGTCTGCAACTCAACATTACGGTCGGCCATTGCGCCTCACTCACGGAAGGATTAACTTTCGTGCTAAAAACACGGAGAAAGCGTTTGTGAACGGTACGCTCGGCTCCCCGTTTCAGATATTCACTAATGGATTGTGAAGAAAACAAACACCCAAATCCGGGTATCCATGGTAGCGAAAGGAAAGAACGGGCAAATGCGGAAGGTTGCTACGATGCGGTGGTTCAACAAACTCCAACAAGTTGTATTTAGCTCACGCACCACGTTTCGAGGTGTGGCCACGTTCCGATGCAGCCATTCGCGGAGTGAACCTAAAATGCATCCAACGGATCCTTGCGGTTCCCGGGATCTTTGCAACCTCAACAAGGATCCGTTTCCAAATGAGGTGTTCAATTTCTTTGAAGCCGGAGTTGTGAACATCCGTAAAATTGTGTTAAATAAATCAAGTACGCAAGCCGTGTGGTTCTGTTATCATATCTCTACATATTCTATTGTGAAAAAAACTTCCAATTAGGTAGTAATTACTTGCCTACATATTTGTTGAAAGGAATTGTGTTTCGGATTAATGTGAATCATCTTAGCAGTTTCTCGTAGATTCGCATATTGCCAATGCAACGTTTGAGCTCATAATTTCGTTATTTGTAAATTTAATAATAGTTTCAAAATATTTTCTGCCATTGTTTCGTTGATGGGTGTACTTCGCCCGATCCCACTTGTGTGCATTTCGCCCGTCACCGATTGTTGTCAAAATAATCCAAATATAAACAAACCGGCGAAAGTGCGAAAGTCGATTGTGTGTTTGAGCTCATCTGCAAGTAATTTTCCGAATAGACTTAAAAATGGATGACGATGACGATCTGTTGGCTTCACTGGACATGGAGTCCATCCCGAAACTAGCTGCCGTTACGCCAAGCACTAGCCAGCAGATTTCAGGATCATCCGGATCTTCCAACAGTGCACCGGCAACCGACGCTCCGGTGGTGATTGCGAAAGCAAACAAAGGAAATTGCATCTTGGTCAACCCGAAGCAGCGCGGCAATCCGCTACTGAAGGCCATTCAAAACATACCCTGGGAGTACGATGATATCGTGCCGGACTATGTCGTCGGAACCGTGGCGTGCATACTGTTTCTGTCGTTGCGCTACCACAATCTCAATCCCGACTACATCCACGCGCGGCTGAAGCAATTGGAAAAAAAGTACGAACTGCGCGTGTTGCTGGTACAGATCGACATTCAGCAGCCGCAGAATGCTCTGAAGCACCTGACCCGCATATGCCTGCTGGCGGACCTGACGCTAATGCTGGCCTGGAACGCGGACGAAGCGGGTCGCATCGTGGAGAAGTACAAACTGTTCGAACATCGACCCCCGGACTGGATCATGGAACGGGCGGAAAAGTATCCACACGAAAGGGCGGTCCGAGCGCTGACCAGCATCAAGCCGGTCAATCAAACGGATGCGATGATATTGCTGCAAAACTACGGTACGCTGGCCAATCTCATCAACAGCGGCGAGGAGAAGCTCAGCATGGTTTCGGGATTGGGGCCGAGAAAGGTGAAAAAGTTGCACAAAACATTTAATGAAAATTTTCGTAGTTAATTCCGATGAAAACCGATCTTCCATTTGTTGCGCTTGTCTTTGGATAACATTGTTATTAATATTTATCATGAGAAATACTCTAAGAATTGGCGCATGCCTAATAAAAGATAAGAAGGAAACGTTTACCGAATTCTTTTTCAGACGACAAGTCTTCTTTATTGTGGGCTTTACAGTTACGCCAAACAAAACAGGACACCAAATTTATGTTTTCTTTATACTTCAGTTTTATTTGTATCAAAAGTTGTAAGACATTTAAGTATGATGGTAGCGATTATTCCTCTTTCTCCTCTTCTGTTGCGGGTTGTTCTGAATGCTCTTCAGACAGGTTCTCTGGAGTACTAACTTCCTCCGCAACGGCTTCACCTTCTTTCTGCTGTTCAGCAACCTCAGCTTCCTCCTCCACGGAAGCGGCTGGTCTTTTCTTTCCACGTCGCGGACGTTCACTGACTTCCGTTTCCGCGTTCGGTTCTCCGTCATCCGGAAGTTCATTTTGGATCGGTGTCGGTGCCACTTGCTTCTTCTCCGTTTCTGCCTTAAGCTGCTTCTGTTTTCTGGCCTCTTCGGCTTCGGCGTCCGCCTGCTTGATCTGCTCGTTCAGCTTTTCCTCCTGCTCCTGGCGCTGCTTTTCGTAGAGTTCCTTCATTTTTTCCTGCAAAAGAAAAGAACTCGCTGGTTAATATGCTGTCAATTTCGAACGCGAACCACAAATTGACGTACCATTTCATCGCGAATGACGTTCACCTTGCGCATGTAGAACTTGTACACGAACTGTGCCATCTCGGTCATGTCTTTGATGGTCACCTTTTCGGGGGTTGCTTCCGGCGCCGTGGGTTCCGTTTCTGGTTGGCCGGCAGTGGGATACGTCTCGTTCGGTAGTAGCTCCAAGTGCAGTGGCCGATTCATGAGTAACCGGAAGGCTGGTTGCAGTTCGACACAGTTTTTGAACAGGGCAACGCGTCCAAAAATGTACAACCCCAGCCGGGCACGACTCATCGCGACCACCAACCGCCGTACGTCCCGGATGTGACCGATAGTTTTGGTGCGTACGAGTGACAACAGAATGTAGTCGTTCTGCTGACCCTGATACTTGTCCACCGTCGTCACTTTGTGCGGTTTGCCAAACATCGGATTGCTGGCGCAGCGAGACTCGATGACGTCCCGTATGAGGTGCTTCTGTCCGTTGTACGTCGTCAGGATCGAGACCTTATCGGCCGGGTACCCGAGCAGGCGCATGTACATAAACACCGCCACCACGTACTCGGCTTCGGCCAGGTTTTGGTAAAAGTACGGATTCGGTTCCGTTTCGCCCACCCCGTTAAAGTCCTCCACGTTGATCAGCTGATACTCGAACCCGAACCCGGCATTGCCCCGGCAGTACTCCTCCCAGCGGTGCACGTGGTCCAGATCGCCCAGCTTCCCGTAGCGCCACTTGTACAGCTCGCAGATACTGGACCGCGCACGTCCCTGTCCATCCAGGTCGATTGTCGGTACACCCAGGCGCACCAGACGCGTGAACAGTGACTGTTCCATGTTGGAGTACTTCTGAAACGCCATATTCTTGATGACCGGCGGCAGCTGGTGGTGGTCTCCGATCATAATCCAACGCTTCAACCGATTGTAGCCATCCGATGGGTTCTGCAACAGCAGCGGAATGAATGTTTCGATCTCCAAAATTTGAGCCGATTCCTCCATCAGTATGTTGTCGTACTTGAAGCCCATATTGACCAGCTCCTTCCGCTTGAGGGCGGCGTGTGTGCACGTCATGGCAATGATTTTCGCCTCCTTCACCAGCAGATACTTCGAGCGATCGAGACCACTGCGCAACAATTCAAACGCCCGGAACTCCTCCAGCTCGGTGAACATGTGCGAAATGTACCGGAAGCAACTGTGGGCCGTTTCCATGTTTTCTTCGTACGTCGCCCCCCCAAACAGGGGTTGCGGTGCGTCTCGGAAAAAGCGAGTGAATGGGAACTGTTGCTCGAACTGCTCCCGGGAAGCATCGGTCGCTTCGTGGCCGTTCGTTCCTGCGTCGCGTCGCTCGAAATCGTTCAAGAACTTCTCCCACCGAGCGACCACGTGGTAGAGGTAGAAGTGTCCCGCCGTCTCGCAAGTGTACGCCACGTCACCGCGCACTCCGAGCGATTCCTGTAGCTGCTGGACCTGCCCGAGCAGATCGATACGTTTCGCGAGCACGTAATTGACACGTCCGTACCGACTGTAGTCCTTTTCCGTTTCGAGCGATTCCTCGCCGTGACCGAGACGGAGCAGATGCCGCTCGTCGATATCGAGCGCCATGATCTTCTCGAACAGCTGGTTGAGGGCCTGATTCGAGTGCGTCACGATCAGGGTGCGCTGCTGCGGGTGATTATGGTACAGATTGGAGATAATCTGGACCGCCACGTCCGTCTTACCCGTACCGGGTGGACCGACCACGAGCGTCAGCCCGGGCTGCATTCCCGCCCGAATCGCCTCGATCTGGGTCGGCGTGAAGCGGATGGCGTTCTTCTTCGGTTCATTGTATTTGTACGGGCCGCGTTTCGGAATGCGGTACGATTCGACACGTACCCGCTTCGGAAGTGGTGCCGACTCCGACTGCCGTTCCTCGCCGTCGTCGGAGTCCTCTTCCTCCGGTACATCCTCGAACGTCAGTCGAAACGGTGGCTGCACCGTGCGATTGTCGCACGCAATCTCGTACCCCGGGAAGCTGCCGGTCACGTGCTCACAGTCCAGGAAGGTATCATTAAAATCGAGCACCCGGGCCTGGTCGGGCATGCAGCTGTAGTGGGCCGCTCCTGGATCACCGTAACCGAGCAGAATGTCGTGAAGCCACGGAGGAACCACGCACTCGGTGTTCATTAGATGGCGGATCGTTTCCAGCACAGCCTTGAAGTTGTTCTCCTTCGGCTTGCGGCGCATCAGAATGTTGAACCCCTCGTACACGTCTTCCTGGCCACCGTCATCGCCCTCCTCCTCCGCCTTATCCATGTCCTTTCGGTACTGGTTCGAATCGAGCCACACGCGGAACGTCCTCTGTTCGCCCGGGAGCTGCGGCCGCTGTTCGATCCCCTCCTCGATGACGCGCCCGTTCGCGTCAAGCATTCCTTCGATCTCGCAGCCCCGAACGTGCGTCAGGCCCACCTGCGGCACGAAGCACTCCCGGTAGTCGTACTTCGTGCCGATCGGTTGCGTCGGTCGTACCGTAACCAGGAAGCAAACGTCGTGCTTGCGAAGGTTTTCCCACTCCTCCTGTACCTCTTTGCGCACGTTGAGCGTCACGCTAACGTCGGCCCGTACCCGCGAGGGCTTCTTTTCGCCAATGTGCGGCTTCGACACTTCCACCACGGCGAACGATTGAACCGGGAGAGCCATGCGGGCCCAGCCACCAAAGACCACGTCACCGTCTTCCGATTTCCACGGCAACATTCGACTGACCGCATCCTCGATGTCCTGACGGATTTCATCTACAAGAGAGCGAGAGATTAGAAAAAGGTTTTACCGAAAGTTCGTCCCTTACTTACAGGTCGACTCCAGTCGGAAGAGATTAAAATTACGCAACAGATAGTCGTGGAGCGTGAGGAACTGGAGGTTAAGTTTCGGTAGCGCGAGACATCCTTCGCCGGAGTAAAACTCCGTCGGGACGATGTTCTCGTTCCAGATGATGGCTTCGGTCGGATAGAGCGGCATCTCGTTAAGCGACTCCAGCTGCGACACGCGCCTTTCGTGGCGCGAGATGAGCAGTTCCCGCAGGAACTCTTCGTCCGTTCGGTGCCACTGGAACGGCGGTTTGCCGGGCTCGTCCGGGATCAGGTTCAGGTAGCGGGCGATCTCGCGCAAGCTTTCGTTACTGAGCGCCCCAAAGTGCTTCTCCAGGGACTCGCGCGTATCGACCGTCGCCACGTTGGACAGTGCGAAGAGCCGCAGATTCGGGAACTTGGCGAACGCGGCCTTCTGCAGGGATTTAATCTTCTCGTAGTGAATCTGCGTCATATCGTGGTCGGTCAGCGGGTCTCCGGTTTCGTCGTTTATCTCGAAACGGGCGTAAAACTTGAGCATATCCAGCAGCTACCGGAAGAATGGAAGGAAGAATGGAGAACAGAATAGAAACGATCAATTTATTGGCCAATCAATTATGAGGTACAGATAGGGAAAGTCATTAAAGTAAGATTAAGTATTAGTTCACCGATTGGAAATTGGGAAAACCCATCGAAAGGCGCCGCCGCCATCAATCAAGGTCAATGGGAGTCCAGTGACCTTAAAGAAAGTGAAATCTGCAAGAACTAATCATTTGGCTCCTTATCAACGAAGCGTAACGGTAGCCAAGAATAGCCAAACATGAGGGGCGCGAAGATGCTTATTGCCGTCAATAATAATCAGGTTTTTCCCTCCGGGTGACCCAAACAAAACGCCACAAAATTAAACAGTAGTAACTCAACATGTTTACGTTTTACTCTTGATAAGCGGCGCCACTGGCGGGAGTGTTTTGCGATGTGGAATTTGAATTTAATTCGTCACGGTGTAAACAAAACAATTCCGAGTGGCAACGAAAAGGAAATGCAACAAACAGCAAAGGCGGAACAGATTAATACTACGCACTGATGGCGCAACACTTGATGCCTGCCACTTGACGTCATTACAATCTGTCTCCGGGTCGAACTCCGAGAAGTGAATGATTTAAAACGCACTTTAAGCTACGCTCATTAGTTGATGCCGAAAAGTTCGCTCGCTCGCGGATAAACCCTGTTGCGCCGCCGTGGCTCCGCGGGCCGGATGACTCATGCGCCACATCGCCGGAACGTCCAGCGTGCGAGAATTAAAGCAACACCACTCAGCCAGCATGCAATGTGGTCCCTCCAACCGACCGACCGAACCACTTGAGCGAGACCCTGTGGTGGGCAATTCCCGCCGCCCTCCGGGCCAATACACTTTAATCGCCCCCGAAGCAAGAATGCTCGAGTTTCGAAAGACGCGCTCAAGTGCGAGTCCGCGGCCTTCGTGGCGGCGCAGCACCGAACCTCAAAGTGTTCGTTAAATATTGATATATTCTTTCCATTTTTTATTCCGGCCGAAGCAACACATTGTCGTTTCGCAGCGACCATCCAGCATTTAAAATTGGATGTATTTAAAACGTCGACCCAGAGTGCGGGGATATTTGGATCACCGGGTTTTTTTTAATTCCGGACCCCGTGAAACTTGCGGCCACAACCTTGCGCGTCAGTCCCGCCGCACGCAGTATGTAGTGCGTAGTGTTTGACGGAGCTTGGGCCATAGTTTATTTGTTGCCTCAAGTACATGCGCCCAACGGGGCCCATTGTTTACGCTGCGACCAACCACCACTCTGCCCATTACGGGAGGGAAAACCCAAATTCTGGGCCACCGTCGGATAATTCCCGGCTGCTGAGCCCTGAGCATTTTCACTATGCGCCGAGCACCGAGTGGCACCAACATATTTAAAGCTCCGGACCAGGACGACGACGACGACGAGGACGCTTACCACAATTACCGGGATCGTTGTCGCCCGGCAAAGGATAACGCGCCAAAGCCGGGCACGCGGTGCGACAACTTTTGCCATTTGATGCTGGTCGATGGGAGCATGACTTTTGTGCGGCCCGATGTTGGTGCGATGATGTCGGTTTGCATAATACAACAGCATTTCCTACGATTCTCGCAACCATTCGTTTTTGTTAGATGTAAGAGGTTCTCCTGTATGTGTGCGGAAAGCTATTGTTATGCGTACGCATAGAGTGTTTCAACCATCTGCGGTGGAAACATAGACGAACGTATAAAACGAGCTTTTTCTTTCATTGCGCCGCGCGAAAGAAGGCGGCCATTGTTTGGAAGTGTCAGAAAGGACTTTCAGCTGTAGCACAGGACAAGAATTGTAACCCTGCGAGAAAGAGAGAGGCAGAGTATATTTATCAAAAATTAAAACCTTGGCCCCCAGGCTCCGAGATCCGCAATTAATTGAATGGGCCATTGGTAGGTTCAGGCCATTAAACAAATCACTTGGTCCTTGGTCCCTCCGGTAAGGATCGGTCTCCGGTAAGTAAATCTACCACT
>NC_069145.1:45555430-45614816 GCF_943734635.1 Anopheles cruzii
GCGGAATCTTGGATATGCTTTACCAAAAACGGCCAACTCGACGGATACGGCCACGCCGTTATGGTCGATGGGATGCGGAATGGTCGAAATGGAACCCTTCAGGTTCTGCGACGCAGAAGCGGAACGATAAATCTCTTTCCACCCGAGAAGACCTTGACGGTTGCGACGAGCGATCGCGCTAAATAAGGACGGGTGTGCGGTGCGCGAAAAGCAATTGATTACTCCGCCCGTGTCCCGGCGCCGCCGACGACGACGGGGATCGAATGTCAGAAACCCGGCCCCCGTGGCCCAGTTGACGCTTTTTCGTTCTAAATACGAGCAGAAGCACGTCATCGGGACGCCAGCCGCCAGCAGAGCTCTCACAGTCTGGAGAAGCTAACGTTCGGTGCCAAGAATTTATGCAGATGATAAGTGCCTGCCACTAAGCTGGTCCACCGTTTTAATCCCATGCACAAATCAAAACGGAAGTCTTGACACAATGTACTCCACATCACCACGGCCCCGGCGCGGCCACACTTTGGAGCTGGTGGAGGTTCTTTTGAAAAAAAAAACACCATCAGGAGAAACTACCCTTGCCGGAAGCTGTTTACCGGCAACCTCCAAACTGACGTCGTAAACTGACTCAACGTTCCGCTGCTGCTGCGCTGACGTCGTCGTTTCGCATCCGGGCGGGACTTTTCAGACTGTGGAACATTTGTGTGCCTGTGTGACAATTATTCTTGTTTGTTGACAGCACCAAAAGTTGAACCCATCCGGCCGCCGTCTGCCCGGAGCGATTGACTTTCGGAACGCACGAAGCGGACCGAATGGGTGTGAGTCAGAGTCTGGGGATGCGAAGCTTGCTGGCCTAATCAGGTCTTCCGAGTGACACAGAGGCCAACGCTCACACGTCACTCTCGTTTTCTACCTCGCCCCGACGCCCGGCACTAATGATCGCCCTCGGTAAATGTTTGTTTTAAAGATTGCACAACTTTGTGACCCCCGCCGCAAGCGGTGTGGAGGTTTAGTTCCTTTCCGTGGGAGTCCGTGCGCCAAGCCGCGGCCCCAGTTAATCATGGTCCCAGACACTACTGGGGAACCACCTCTTCTGCGACGTCACCACAGACAAACCTGACGTCAAAAGTTGAGCAGCGTATGAACTGGTAGTTCCAGTTCTTGGTAGTTCCCGCTCCAGTTGAGGAGCATAGGTGGATCCCCCCCGAAAATGTGGGTGTCATTCATAAGGCGGCTTCGGCTGTTTTCGGTTCCCGTCTTCTGCTGGTGGTGGCATCGAAACAATCTTTCTTGTTTGGGAGAAGGATTTTCAGAGGTTCCTAATTTATCGTACCTCCGGAGGAGATTACCTACAGACCACAGGGAGTTGAGGGAGAGCTCTGCAAACTCTAGCACTCCAATCCAGGAGAAAGCTACCAAAAAACTTTTTAACTCCATCATGGCCACAATGCTGGTACATTGCACCCCTGGGTAGCATTCGCCGGATGCGCTACGTGGTTTGATGCTGCCAGAGCTTCATGGTGTTACAATTTTGCCACCTTGAAAACGTGGTTACTCTTTGGTATTGGGGGTCGACTGGGTGACGCACTAGGGATCTCAAAACATTACTTCACATTCTTTAGTTCATATATAGGGTGCGTAATCACGACAGAATATATTAAAATTTTGGATAACTCGGCCGTTTTTCAGTCGATTTTGGTAAATGAACAAGATTCATTAGAAGGTATAGAATGCCGTTTATTGATAATTAACTCCGAATTCAATATAGTTCAAACGACCGCCTCCATTAGAAACACAAAAAGTGGCACATTTTTGGGCATTTTTCATTGTATTTGACTACATTTCGGGCATAATAGCAGCAATTTCCGCTGTGCTTTCAGTTCTTCAATAGTCTTTGGTTGGCTGGCATAAACCTTACTTTTAAAATAGCCCCACAGTTTTCGCAGTTTTCGCAGTTTTCACAGTTGAACGATTATTTTCAATGTAGAGCGCTACAATTTTAGCCCACTGTTTGGGCGTAAATCCATCTACGACTAAAACGGCATAGACTAACGTTTCAGAATCGGGCTGATTTGTCAAAATCGACTGACAAGTGGCGGAGTTATGTAACATTTCAATATCTCCTATTATGATTACGCACCCTGTAGTGCACTCTTTAGGGTGGTCCATCTAGTGTTTGGATACCGAAGATGGGGCGCAAAATATCGATTGTGACTGTTGCCGTATGGTAACTTGAAACCAAATGTCATCCATGTTTTCAGTTTCAATTTCACCGAAAAACCAATCAGCCAACATTCCTAGGTAATGTACGTCATCGACGGTTACGACTCCTTCTTAATTTTCGAAGAAAAATGGGCCGATGATATCGCCAGACCACAATCCGAACCAAATAGTCACCCGTTGTGGCATTGGCTTCCCTTGCACGTTTTACGTTGAAGAATCACCGCTTTGGAAATAAGTTTTTAATATTTCCCAATTTACTGCAAGCGTCTGGCGTCCCATTTCTTAAATGTCACAGTTCTTATTAAATGTTTCCAAAATGAAGTTCGACGTTTCAAAAGTCAAGTAATCGGTAATTGTAAATCCAAACACTTGATGGATCAACCTACAGAACGATCGGATTCCGCTTCAGGTGAGCTGCACAATTATTGGCCCACGTAGTTGGGCACACACTTCACGCCCAGCGCACCCCGGGGGAGAGATTCATCTGTCAACTTACTAAGGTCTGTTGCGCCAAATGATGGAGTACCGCGCAAGTCAGTTGGTCACTACCGCTGCACCGGGATGGATTGCGCCGTGTGCAGTCGTTCGGCCGGAACGAGGGCAAGGTCGGCACACTTCACGTTCAACGCTTCATCGGTTCGCCATGACGGATTGAGATAAACCGCTAATGTGTTATCTCCCGTCAGCTTGTTGTGTGCCGGCGGGCACACAAAAGTAACTTAATCTGGTAGATAAGTTGTAATCAATAACCGCACTGGATTGGGTCTGATTGGAGAGCTGCCACCGTGTGTTCGTTCCTTTTTCCTGGCTAGTAACCTGTGGGTGGCCAAGTGGATGCCCCTCGCCCCGTAATCAAGGTATTGCTCTCGTCCCTACGTTCGCGTTAATTAAATTGCAAGCAAAGACCGGAGCTCCGGAGCAAAGTTGCCCACGTTGATGAAACAACAATATTGCGGATCCCACATCCTGGTACGTGGCCATTTCGGCCACGTGGGGCCGACTCTTCGGCCGGTTCGAAAGGGCCGCTTTGGAGACTACCCTCTGTTGGAACGGACTGGGCCCGGAACGCGATAACACTTTGGGGCGGTGGTTCCGCTCGAACCGAAACCTGCTGGCCGTGCAAAAACCGAAGAGCGTCTGGTGCACCGACTGCGAAATAAGAGCCCAACGCGTTTCGTTTCGCTGCAGAACTGGCGAGTGCTGTGTGTTTTGATGTGCATTTTTTCGTTGTAGACCTCGGAAGTAAACGGCGGACCAACGCAACGAAAGAAAAAAACAGAACACCGTAAGTGCCGTGATTGGGGCAGCCCCAACGAAACGAAGTGCAACCGGGCGTTACGCTGCACAGTGGAGAAAAATAGTTCAGTGCATTCCAGTCCGTGCGAGTTGTGGACGCGTAATTCACCAGAAGGCTGCTGAACGTAGTGCTGCTGGTGCCCTTGAAAAGTTGATGGTGGTTAAAATGGCGAAAAGCGCCACTAGGAAGCTAGGACTGGTGTGGGCCTCGCTCGTGCTCCTGTCGGCGGTGGCACTGGCCGGGGGTGCAGCGGCACCGAACTATGATTCGAAAGCCATCCAGTGCTGCACGCAGGGCTACATGATCGACGGTAAGGCCCAGCGGTGCAACCGGGCGGACGGGAACTACAGCGCACCGATGGCGCTCAGCTGCAACGCCAGCTACATGATCTTCCGCGACATGGAGCAGGAGGTGTACGTGACCGAGGTGGGCGATATGATCGACGGAGAGGCTCGGGTCCCGCGAGACGAGTAAGTTCTCTACTACCGCGAACAGGACGCAAGCTAACCAAGGATCTTCCCCGCCGCTTCTTCATCAGATTCTGTGTCGGCCACACCGTGTCCGAGGATCACGCCCAGGGCGTGTTTGTGGTGTGCTTCAACGTGTCCCACCTGGACTCGCTGGCCTCGATGCTGGTCGCCAAGGGCACCATGCTGTTGGTGTCCGTCGTCTTCCTGCTCGTCACCCTGTACATCTACTACATCATTCCGGATTTGCGCGAAACGCAGGACAAGGTCACGTCGACGGCGGTCGGCAGTCTGGCGGTGTTTATGTTTCTGCTCAGCCTCATCCAGCTGTACGTGCCCATGGTTCACACCCCGTTCTGCACCGTGATAGGTAAGCTCGTTGCGAAAGGCGCCAAGCCAAGTACATTGTTCCGGCGAGAGGTGCCGACGTCAATGAAAAATGATTGGCCAGCTCAATGAGATGGAAAATCAACTTACACCATGGGGCTGCTCTCTGGTTACGGGTCCGTTCACTCGAACGGTGTCGAAAAGTTGCCAGCGGAAGTGCACCCGGTACAGGTAATGGTCGTTGGTGCGCGGTTCATTAACCAATCGATTCAACACGCTCAAATGCAAGCTCACTGAAGCCTGCTGCTGCACCAAGTGCACGGCACTTGCATCGCGCAGTCTCGGAACGGTGTCGTTCACTCGCGAAACCAGGATGCATCCGTTTCGCAAGAAGTTGATTGCGACTGCCCGGCTCAATGGGCTGAGGCTGAGACTGTGGAAGTCCTTCACCCGGTTCTTCCGGTCGATGGCGCCGAGAAGCGGACCGTTAAGGCACGATCCGGCACGGGCGCTGCTGCTGTCATAGTTTGTGATTTGGGTCGAAGATCCATCTCCAATCGGTTCTCGCGCGCCCCGAAAGCGAATTGGCTACGGTTCGGAAATAGTGACCATGAATGTTAAGCAGACGGCCAGCCAGCCAATGAAGGTCCCAGAAGCGGAACGGAAGGTTGCCATCGCCGCCGCCGCCGTACAATGACCGATTGATGATGGGAAGATTGGACGGAGCGCAGTTTTAGCGCCAGCGTAACTTGAAAGGGCGCAGCAGCGCGGCCGGTGACGGGAGCATTTAATTAGTATGCTAACGAGAAAGGACCAAAGACGTTCGTTCGGATGGCAGAATGGCACGTGGCACGTGGGTGCTGTAATCGAAAAGAAAGTATAACAGCATTTGAAAGCGAACCGTGTTGAGATTAAAAAACTTTTGTCAAAAAACCTCAAACATCCATTTACGTCCCAGGCACAAGTTAGGCGGCCAGCCAGAAACTGAAAGTATTCCATCCCTTCGCCGGAGGAAACCGAGAGCGCTAAGAAAAAGGAACCGGGGGACGGCACACAGCGCCACGTTGTGCGTTGCTGAAGTCCATGTCCGGAATCGAGAGGAGTGTGTAGGAATTTCACTCTCTTTCGCTCTCGAGCTCAGTGTGTAGCAAGTTTGTGTCAAAATCTTGCGCCTTAAGGGGTCTCACATAAGGGCATCGCGGTTTGATTTATGTAGCAGACAAAGTAATGAGACGATCCTTGCTGTAGGTCAACCGAGCGCCTTTCGAGCGCCGGAACAATGTAGAGCGATGTACGGTTCTCGAACAAACTGCCGAAGGCGTAAAAATGGACACACACAGAGTGGACAACGTGCGGAACGTTTTTCAGCACATCGTAGCTGCCGGAACAACTAATAATGCCGGCCATAATTCGTACACGGAACAGCAAAGTCCTGTGGCGAAACATGACTTTGCTATGGCCCTCCCTTCCGGGTGAAGAACATACACGTGGTGATGTTATTTAATGAATTACGTACGCCGGCGTCTTCCACAGCGTTCCTGATGTACTTCTTCCTCGTGAGCTATTTCGCCTGGTTGAACATGGTCATGGCTAACGTATGGAAATTGACGGTGTAAGTATGATGTCGAACAGCGTTGCGTTGCCACCCGCGAAGTGATTAATCGATTCCCCTTCACACCCGGACACCCGCCAGGGCGCGCCGATGGAAGATCAAGGAACGATCCTGGTACATCTTGAACCACATCTACGCGGTAACCGTCGCACTGACGCTGACGGCCATGGTTTACATCTATCACAGCCGGTACCCGACGTTCGGGGAGCACTCCTGCTGGTTCCGAAGTGAGTTCTAAAATCAAACGCGTTCATTTCCGATCCACGAGCGCCCCTCAACTGTCCCCTCCACTTCCGCAGCCGAACGGGAGCAGTCGTACTTCGTCTATCTGCCGCTGAGCGTGATGCTGAGCATAAACATTTTCCTGTTCGTCTGGACGAGCATCCATCTGCACTCGAGCGGCGACGATATCAGCCCGGACCGGAAGAAGGCCCTGCGGTACAAGTGCATGCTGTACTTGAAGCTGTTTCTGCTGTCCGGTCTCATCTGGATATTCGAGATACTGTCCTTCCACATGGGCGAAGGGTTGGTGCCGCAGTCTTGGTTCTGGATCGTGGTCGACGCCGTCAACTGCCTGCACGGGGTGCTGATATTTTTCGTGCTCATCGTCTGGCGGCAGCGCATCAAGCGCGAGCTGGCCAACCGGCGAGTGTTTTGCTTCCGTGCCCCGGCCCGGTGGGCCGAGCTGAAGGACGACGAGCAGGAGCACCTGCACGAGGACGGTAAGGATCTATATTGCGATCGATAAGCGGGGTCCCTAAATCAATCTCTTGGCTCGTTTCTTCCTCGACAGGTCGAGACACCGGAAAGTATGACCTTATCATCAAGTAAACATGGAACGCGGCCACGCGGTGGAGCCAGGTGGGGCGGACCCCGTTCCCCGATAACCAGTGTGTTGGACGTGGACATAGTTGCTTTTAGCACCAAAAACGGTTTCCCCACAGTATCCAGCAGCAAACCCAGTGAAGTGGCGCATCGATTTGTTAAACTGGAAAATGGATCACCATTCGTTAAGCATAGGCGCCGTAGGCTAGAGTTAGGGGACGAGGAGGTAACGCGCGGGGGGGTTTCTTATATACGCCAAACGCCAAACACAGTTATTGAAGTTGCGTCAAACATACAACTTATTACTACGAATGCCTTGGTATTGCACCGTGTGCAACTTAAGGTTTGTGTCAGTTGAATTAGTGTAAGGATTAATGGAAGTGCGTCTGCAGGAATTTGAATAAATGAACTACTTTTAACGTGACTCGTTCTTTCTCCGCTTCAGCGCACGCCACGACCGATAGACAACGTTCAGCGACTTTCGTTGTGCATCGATTTACTAGGACTCAGCTTAAAGTAGGGAGCCAACCCTCAAGTGGGCAGAATTGAACCCAAAAACAATTACTTGGTTAAGAAGATTAGTTTCCATTTCAACGGGCAACTGACGTGAAAGGGTCGAAATTATCCTAGTATCCGAAACGGCTAGTAAGCCGCTCAATCAATAATTGTGGACCGGAAGTTTGGTCCGACAAACGAAAAAATTCCCAACCACAGTTGAACGAACGGAGCAGGAAATTAATTGGAGCACATCCTTTCTATTTTAGTTTGAGCCATAACTTCACAGTTGACTTGCTTTGCTTCCTGTGTCGGCAGCGAATCCGGAAAGGTCTTCGCATTTTCCGCACTTGCGGAAATACGCGTGGTGGAATGTTGCTGTCCGCTTGTAGGCCGATTATTTTGTGCTCATATTTATTTTTTACCGTTTCGTATCGTAAAATAGTTTTTTACATTTTAATGGAAGCCTCCTTTGATCAGCAATTGAGGTGTCCCCCTCGGTTCGATCGTCGCGGAAAGCGAAACGTCAAATCCCGCGTTCGAAACGTCAAACCGTGCGTCACCGACCGCCGATCGCTGAGCGGCGTTCGCACCACTACTAACGCACTCGCGCCGGTTCGAAAAGGGATGTCAGGTTCGAAAACTCAAAGTCAGGTTCCGAAATCGGTCGGATTCAACCAAGAAAAAAATTATTTCGACGTTTCGTGTTTAGGGATAAACAATAGTTGCGATAGAATATACTTTTGTTAGAGATAATAGTAGTTAGTTTAGAAAAAGAGACGAAGCTCAAAGTCTCTACAATACAAAAGAGAGAAAAAACCGCGAGATCCGCTTCGGAGGCGACGGGCAAAGCGGGTTGAATCAGAGAGTTTCGTGGCCGCGTTCCGTTCACAACCCAGCTGCTGCTGTTGGTCCGTCCGGTTGAGCGTTGGTCCTCTGCGGGCATCAATAAACAAGTGAGTCACCCCGCGGTGGTTTCATCGCCTTCTTAGTCGCGTGACCTGCGCCCACTATCGGCGGGGTCATTTATGGCGTTCCGAAACGGATTTTGCCCCAAAACAGTGAGTTAACCTGCCCCGCGAGTTGGCTGAGAAATGCGAATAACCGGAAACCCTGGCGAGGCGACGTGTTCCGTGCGCGTCTAAGCGTGGAAGTGCGAAAGAGAGAGAGCGTCAGCCCAAACATTAACGCCGCGGTGCGTGATCATCGCGTGTGTGAGAGAGAGAGAGCAAGTGAACCGGCAATACAGGCTGGCCACGACTTTCGGTCTCATGCCACCGGTTTCAGTGTTTTTTTTTGGTGTGTTTCGTTCCTGCTCTATGTTGGCTCTATGTTGAAAGTGTTGTGTGGTCTGCTTTTTGTGGTTGAAAATATGTAATGACCGCATCGCTCGACCCAGTGCCACCGCGCTGCCAGGTGAAACGGCTTTCCTGCAGAGCGTGCTTATGTGTGTGTGTGTGTGGTTGTGCGATGCGCCAAGGGATAAACATACATTTCTGAACGTAGCAGAGCCTTTGGAACATTAATTACACCGAGGCGAGGCGAGATTGTAAACAGTACAGCGGTGGTGCGAGCCAAAATTTGAGACCTTTATCGATCGTTGGTTGTCCTCCGAGGAGCCACGGAAGCAGGCCCCGAAGATCCGACGTAGGTGTGTGGCGGTTGCGGGCGAAATAACTACATTAAAAATGCCAAACGGTTATGCAAACGGATCACGGTTGAGTGCACTCCCCACGCAGATATGCATCGAGTCGCGAGTGGCGCGCGAATCGCACTCCACCCGATCGTCGGTCGTGGCCGGCAAGTGACGGAACAATATAGCTGCTTCTTGGGTTTATCAGCCGGGCGTAGGATCGATACGTTCACGTGTGAGTCAGTTCACTTCATCGGAACGCGATCCGGTGGAAGATCGTCACGGGGAGTGAGCGCCCAACCGTTACGTCAGCCAACTCTGTCGTGGTGTCAGTCTGTCTCAAATCAATTGCGCTCCGAAAACTGGTTCGCGACAAACTCAATTATCGGTTAAATTGAGTTGAGTCGATCACATACGATCGATCGATCGATCGATCGATGGAACCGATGGCCCGCCGAGGTCAGCCAATCGATTGGTGACTCCGCGACTCAAACATTGCTGCTTTTTTACGGATTCGAATTGTTTGTTTTTCACGGTCGCCATACAATACAATCATAACCAACGACAGGACGGACAAGTCCCACATACCACGTCCCACAGCGAAGCAAGTAATATCATCGTTAAATGGCGCTTGGTTTCGATCGTTGCAGTATAAATCCTATCCACACTCCAATCCAATCGTGCCATTGTGGAACGGAAAGAAGCGTTGCCGACGGAAATGAACGGGAAATGGCAATGGGCCGCCAGAGTGGACAAGAAAAACACTCTGCGAAACTGTGCGAAACAAAAACGCCTCATCATCCCGTTTGTGTTGGCACACGGCTGACGCGTGAAGCGTCGTCGAAAGCATCAAGTTTCCGTTTCCGGCCCCCAGCCGCTGGTGAACTGAAACTGCAGTCCGTGTGTGTTGCGATCGAAAAAGTGGTCACGATGCATTCTGATCCTTCTCCCCATGTCCACTATTCGCCGGCTTTTTTTCTATTGACGTCAAGCACAGGGAGCGAAGCTTCATTCGTTGTTCTGTCCCCATCGCGCCACATGCATGGCTTCTGCTGGACGGCGGCTGGTTCCGAAATTTAGGCGTGCATAACTCCAAAACAGCGGCCAAATGGATTTAGCAAGCTGCTAATTCACTCGCGGGCGACCAGTTGATGCGTCACACTTTTGTTTCAAGGACACGAACATAAACAACTTGCTCTCTGGGACTGACGATCATTGGGAAAAAAGTTTTCGTTTGAGTTCCTCTGCACGAAGGGCAAATGTTTCCCACATGTTCGCGCCCCGCCCGGAACCGTTTTCATTACGCCGCGGACGGAATTGTTTTGACTCGAGGCGAAAGAAATGTTGTTTCTATTTTATGGTAGTAAATATGATTAATAAGTTCGCTTCAGCGAACGCTCAAGATGGAAGCAATTCGCTTGGTCCGTCGGCATAACGGTTTTAACATGTGGCTTAAGCAAACTCTAAGCACCCTTTTTGCGAAGGGGTCTTCCGCCTTGTGGTGTTAATCGAAAACTTTTTGGCCCGATCCTCTCACTGCAAGATGACGCAAACAAGGTGTCACGGTTTCGGTAGACGGCGGTTGATAGTGTCGGAGCAGCACTTATCGCCGATCTATATAATTTCTCCTTTGGCCGCTAGGAAGTCCCAAACCGGGAAGTCACAAATTGCCTGTACCTTAACCCCTCTGCTTACATCGACATAAGCTACCTACCTTCGAGTCCCTTTGCCTTTGCGACTTTGGGTGTGAGGTCGTCCCTAACAATTAAAGGACCGTTCAGCTTGCGTGGTGCGGTTTACCGCTTGTCGGGCCCACACAACAAATGGCAACCGTACACCATTAATTTAGCATACTTCCACAGACCGCACTAGGAGTGCTGTGTACCACCGATGGGGAACGTAAATTGGAAGTCTGTTTTCTAGTCCAAACAACGGCCAGGACCCGTTGTTACCAGATTCGCTTTCGTAGATTGTATATTGCCTTTCCTCTGCGAACCCCGTGTGTGTGTGTGGGTAGAAAGGAATGTAAAGTGATTGTTCAAACAACGCAACGGGCCTCGCAAGGAAGTCGGACACAAAAATCCCGGTGGAAAAACGTATGCACAAAACGACCTCGGCGTGTGCGAAAAAACACTCCCACGGTCGTCGGCGGTGGCAAAAAAAAAACGGAAACGGAACGGTCCGTAGGTGGGCACCAGGTTGTCGTTTATGCTTCCGGAGCGCCACTTCGCCGCCCAGGGGACGCCCGAAGAAGCACAGCCGTGACGGCGGATCGTAAACGAATTTTCCTTTAACTTGCTCCCATTTCCATTTTCCACGTACTTTCACGCCGCTCACATAACGGCCGGCCAGTTGACGGAACACGACGGAGAGCCGTGGTGCTAGTTGTTATCGCTTTGGGGATCCCCGCGACGCGCGCGCGCGCGTTAATGAGGCCGGTGATCCCCGCATGCTGGCGTGCCGAGTGTTGGCGTGTCCCGTATTTTGGCACTTCAAAAAATGCGGAATAATTTTGCTTAATTTTCATTTTCATTATTGCGCAACCATTATTGCCCAATGGTTCCATTTGCCCGATGCCTAGCTACGGAGGGTTCCTAGAGCCGGGTCACTCGAAGATTCATTCCTTGTTTGTGACCGTTTGAGAGACCGACCGGCAAGTGGCGGTATTTTCTTTATTTGCGAGGCATTCCTCATATTTGCATACGCCAGCAATTTCATTTGCCACGGGCGTCCGTCCCTCCACGTCTCGTCCCGGGCTTGCGTAACATAATCCAGGTTGGGATTTTTCAAGTTCCTGCCCTGGCGCACCTGTAATAACAGCACTCTGTCTCGGGTCTCTATCCCTCCGGAGTCGTTTGTCTCTTTCGCCTATGTTTCGCGTCCCCCTGTTCCCAGCGCAATCGTCTAATCGTGGCGCACAGGACACCAATGCGATGTGTGCTACTCCGGTTCTTCATCCTGCTGTCGGATCTGCATACGCTGCAGATTAGAAAAACGGATCGCACCGTGTCAGTGCAGGGCGGTGGATAATAAATTTTGCCCCCGGCCTTGGTGTGGTGGCTATTAAAAGGCGAGACACTCGGTGGTAATGAAGTGCCACTCGCGAAATGTGAACCTCGTTGGGGGGGCTGGCTTTTGTGTGCCGACCCCGTCCTTCTTCGGGAAAAACAATCCGGAGGTGATCTCGCTAATCCGTTTCCAGATGCTCGGTTCTAATCTGGGGGTTATCTGGCCACAAAGCCAGCACACACAGGCCGGCAGTAGCAAGCATTCTCGAGAGGATATTTTATTGTCACCGAGAACGTAGCACTGGACTTGTGTGAAGAAAGGCCCCGAAGAAATTGTGACAGAAAAAAACTCGGCTACCATATCAAAAGGAAAAGGACCCACAGTGTGCTGGACTGGGTGGAAGCGGAAATCCAATTTTGTCGTTTTATACCGCCCCAATCGGCCACCCTTAGGACGGAGCGGAATAGCTTCCCGGGCGGGTGCGTCATGGGCTGACTAACAGGGCATCAAACGTCGCTCGGAATCTGGAAGTGAGGTTCCGCTTTTGGCAGACTTTCGCAACGATATGCCCAATGCCATTCATTGGGACATCACCTGCTTCGCTCGCTAAGAGGTATTCACTCACAATGGGACTCCGTCGTGTCTGGCAAATGAAACGCTCCTCCCAAAAACCGTGTGACAGGCTGGAGCTTCGGTGATGGAATGTGCACTGGAAGCCACCCGCTGCGACGTGGCGTAAAACGATTCACAGTCGGTGCCCCGACGATGGCGGCTGCTGCAGCTTTCAACAGAATGGGCCGTGGGAAAATTTCGTGGAAATGAAAAATCGATAGCCCATTTCCTATCGATCGGCCTCCGAGTCGGTGCCTTCGGTGGTACGAGAAAATGTAAACATCGATGTGGCCAACGACGTTTTTTTTGGGGCAACCTAATGAAAAGCCCATTTTCCTCGCAAACAAATGCCCGTAGAGGGCAGCCAGTTGGTGCTTGTTGGTTTTTTTTAAAGCAGCAGCAGCCCTCTGTTCTCTTTCCACGGCGGTTATTCTGCTCCTTGCATATGAATTCTTTTCATTCTTTCTCTCAATCACAGACCGCCGTCCTTTTCTTGTTTGATTCCACAATGCTCCTTTGAGCTTGGCATTGCGGGCTGCCCCGAGGACACATTCGCATACGCGTAGCGTAGCATGAGCGCTGGACGTGTCGAGACTGCGAAAAGATCGTCCTTTCGCGGCTCTTCCACGGGATTGTGTGGATGCTCCATTACACAGTGGCGGCATCTGGCAGCAGGCGCTGCTTTAGGAGGCCTTCAGGACGATGGGACCATAACCACACACAGACCGCGTTGGGGCCATAATTAATCTTCATCAGAAAGAGCGGGATCCTCGTTTGGGTTGCAAGTGAAAAGACGCGGAGGCGCGCCCTCACGTTCCTCCTTCCTGGGGACCAATCCGCACCAACCGGAGTGGACACTTTTCTCCCCATCAACTCAACGCGCGGTGCCGTTCCGGTGCATTTCTTGGCGCGTGGAACCCATCGACAGCTCTAAACGACATCGGAGGATTTCGACTGTCACCTTCGGCCACCTAAAGTGAAACGGTCTTTCAATTCTCTCGATGTACCACCCATCCTACAGAGCGCAGCTTGAGCGCACGGAGCACCTAGTAAATATTAATATTGTTTTGCGCAATTCTGAGGAACCGTTTGTTGCCCCTCATTCGGCCAAGAAAAACACGTTACAACAAAGATTAACTAACAGTACGTATCCAAGTTTTCCTTATCAACCGTGGTGTGGTTAACAGTGCGCCCCGGAGAACGTGTTTCTACGAACAGCAAGGGACGGATCCTTGGTTCAGTACAGAACAACATAGAAAGTTCTCCCATTACTTGCCGGTAGAATGTGCGGCGCAGACCTCGCTCGCTCCGGCAGCACCCGGAGAGTTCTGGGAATAAACGGTTCCAAACATTAACGAAGCGCTCCGACAGAGTGAAGACATTGCCTGCAACTGGTTTTGGGGAAAATCAACGATCTTCCAGCACCGACGAACGCTCCAGTGTGGGTCCTATTATTTACCGGCTTTTCCAGTTCCCACTTTGCTTGCCGGGTTGCCGTCGTAACGATTTCCTTATCGGGAAAAAGGCGGCGGTACTGTGTCAGTGTGCTCCGGGCCGGGCCGGGTCGGGTTTTTCGGACGGCGAGCACTGTGCCGACCAGAAGAAGGCCTCGGGCAACGAGAGAAGGTTCGATTAACTGTTTCTTCAATTCCTTAGCCGGCGCGCTGTCGGGCGCTGCCGGTCGGCATGGGAACAATCTCGCCAATACGTACTGATTCCAGGACCGCGTAAAGGAGTGAACAAAAAAAAACACTTTACGACATTTGTGCGGCCCGCAGCACTCGATGATTGGTGTCCTCCTTATCATCACGTACGCATCTTCCAGCCGATGCTCGAAGCGCGATACGGCGCGGTTACCGAAGGCAAAGCCGAAAATGAGACACCGCCATAAGGTGGATGGCGGCGGGCAGTTCTAGAGGAAAAAAGGAATGCACTGTTCCCTTAATCGGGAGGGCCGAATGTAACGGCAGATTCCACGTAGGACCGCTTTGGCGGTATAGCAAAAACCGCAACAAGAGGTTGGCGCTGGCGTGGAGTTGTGGCTTTTTCAAGGAACATAAGATTGCCATTACTCAAAGAGCGTGGCTAGGCGAATAAGAAGAGAGTGTGGTAATTGAAAAATCCAAGCAAAAGATAATTAAAAGCTCTGTTGATCTAATAGCGGTTTAGGCATGAATAATTTATCACTATTCTTCTACTCGACGGACCTTCTCATACTTGTCTCTGTCTCGACAAGGTGATCCTAGCGATTTAAGCAAACGACTGTCATCAAATAAAACAGCAAGCCATCGAAACAAGCCAACCATGCACACGTTTCCAGGGCGACAGGACGATGCGTGCATTTATATCGGCACTTTCGTTTCGTGTCTTCCTCTGATGGAACCATCAATCCCGTACGTGTGCCGGTGCGAGCGATTAGATTAAGCTGCGGATATGTGTGCATCCATTTGATGTTCGATTTTGTTGGATCAGATACATCCGCGAACGGTACGACAACGCCAGGGACGTTCGTTGAAGCAACGGGACACACTCTGGGCACGTACTGGCCGAGAGCGCCGCGCTTCTCGCGAATTGATGATGCGCGAAGATGGCGAACGGAATTGTGAAGCAACTCACGTGTGTTCTGTCTGCTTTTTCAGACCAATTTGAGGCCTCATCATTAGAAAAATACGCGCCATCGCGTCGATATCGAGAAAAGTGAGGCACACGCAGTATTCAGTTCCGTTTGAAATTAAATAAATGTGCCTGATGGGAATAATGAAGCTCTGTGTAAATACTTCAACTAATTTATGTGTCGAACAGTATATGATCAAACGAGTGACTCTATTTTTGCTTCCCTGATAGTGTATAAGAACTCCTCCGAAGAGAAGGTTCTCTCGATGCGCTAATGCGATTAGCGAGGTGCTAAATATGTATTGCTCAATTTGTGCAATGGCACATCCCGTAAACAGTCGACTTAAAAGTCGTCTCGGCAAACTCTCATGCTCAAGGCTCATATCTATAATGGTCCCCGGGTGCAGTTTAACCATTCTTTGCCCCGGCATGAAATGGCGACGATAATGTGAATCGCTTACTCTATAATGATCCCAATTTGCTCACTTGAAAATGAACGCACGCGGCAAGTAGAATGTGAAACCCCAAATCCATGCCGTAGAACGGGGGGCTACACGAGATGAGCAAGAGTTCCGACGAGATCCGGGCGGCCAGACCACCGTCTGCGAGGGGGAATGGCTTTCTATTTCATTTATTTTTCGCTGCCATTTGCCGCCCCCCAGGGGACCATAGTAAAAGCATAAATAAATGAGAAGCTTCTCGCGTGGCGCAGTGTAGCCCAAACGAATGGCAAAACCGCAGACACTATGCCGGGATTCGCCCGAAGCGACACACAGAGTATCAATAGAGCCAACAGTCAACACAGCATCTGGGGCGTGGTTGTGCGTGTGTGTATTTTGGCGCATTGTATCGTCTGTGGCCGCCCCTTCGGTATGTGGATTTAATGAGTTGTATGTTTTTCTTTTTCCGGCCTAAACGATCTTAAAAGCGAATCTCGCAGAGAGGCAGCAGGCAACGCGAACCACTCCACCCCAGTAGTCGGTCGCGCGTGGCCGCTAAGAATGGCCCTGTTGACTATGACAAATGTGGTCGCGTGGATTTATACCGTGGCGGCGGGCATTGCCTCATCAGAAATCAGTTTCTTCATCACACAACGGGGACAGCAGCACATGATGGGTTGTGCTGTTCGCCCCGTCACAAACTAGCGGCATTTCTAGCGTTATGGCGTCTCTTTTCTTTGCCATTTTCATTAACCCAACACCACGACCGGGTGTTTTTTCTTTCTCTTTTTCCGGTTCCGTATTTTTCCGATTGCCTTGTGATGGACCCGCTGCTGCTGCTGAAAAATCCTTCCGTTCGATGGCAATGTTCAACAGTTACCACCAACCATATCAGCCTTAAGGTTATTCCGCACAGCAGCGAACACACAACAAGTGCCTCCCGACGACCAGCGCGAGGATCGTGACCAGCGCAAAAGGAAGGAAAATAGCGAGAAAACCGCACGCTAAAAACTCATCTGTGAATCTCATAAACTTACAATTAAGAGCGCCCGGCGCGTGGAAACTCTAGGGAACGGGAAGATGGCACAACTGGTGGCTGCTGCACTTACGTTGTGCGCACTGTTCTTGACCCAGCCCAGCGCGGCGACGACCACATCCGCGGTCCGCGTGAACAAGTGCTGCGAGAAGTTCGAGGTCGTGTACGATGGCAAGTGTACGGTCGCCACGACAGTCAATGCTAGTAAGTAATCCAAACGGCCGCCAGGACGACCGTTCGGTCGGGCGTGTGTGTGTGCTGTGCCATTGGTGGAAACAAAAAGCGCCGATTGTGAACCTCGGCAACCTACTCGGAAACGGGGACTAATCCGCACTTGCGGTTCGTTTTGTTTCGACAGGAAGTCCAAGTTTGAAGTGGGTTTTGAATGAAGCAGGAGGAAGGCTTCATGATGATGAAGGATTAGTTGGCTCGTCGCAGCGCAGGATGTTAGTTTTGCCGAGGATTTTCAAGAACGTGTTGGTGCCATGTTGGGCTTAGCATGCGACGATCCCCCCCGGGGGCTTTGCATATGATTTGCGATGGTGTGGTCGACAAAAGTTGGGATAAACTTTCATTGCGTGTGGAAAGTAAACGTGCGGAATTCAGAGTGCGGCAAACATTTCAATCACGTCTTGGCAAACAATTCAATCAATGGGCCTGTGGTCTCTTCGAACCAATTCAAACGGGTCACGGCTTAAATCGATGCGGTAAACCTTCCCTAACTGCATTCCACTCTTTTGTGATCTTCCGAAGTAACAGGGCTCCCGCAAGAGGTGTAATGGAGAATCAAAGTAAGAGGTTTGGTGGCCCTCTAGAGGGAGAGTTCAACCACAGTCTAGTCTAACGTAGCAGTGCAGTTAGTACACAAGTATGTCCTAACGTCTTGTAAAAACAAATAGTTCTTTGAAATAACTTTCCGATACACACTCCATTATAGCTAAGAATAAATTCCATCCTCAATTCCTTATTGCCGGTACCATTTCCCTCCCAAATTACCAGTCAACATCACCATCAGCATCAACGGAAACGGCTTTATTACTTGTGCCATGTACCAAATCATACCTAGCCATCCCGGCTATCCAGCGTGGGGCTACGTTACATGAGTAAATAAAAGAATAACACATTTTTTGGACACCGTGTTCGGAGGCTTTGGTAAAATGAAAATTGTTGTGCCAACACGTCCACATGCTTCCTTCCTCGATCTGTCTTCATCATCATCATCAGTTACCCTCGTTAACATATTTTCTACCCGAAACGATACACGCATTTGCGTAAGTGTCGGCGCACCGCACCGCGTGTAATCGTCTCTATGTTATTCCATTTTGCTCCTTAACGTGTTGGAAAAATCATCGACCTCACCTCGCTGCTGGACGCTCGAAGGCGACACAGGGCACACACGTCCCGGTTGCGGCAACATCAATCAAGCTTTACGGCTCCATCCCATGTCGGACAAGGATGGACCATGCTCTGTTGGCATAGATTTGGCACGTGATTGAATCAAAAATAGATACTCTGTGCCGGGAAGATTGTTTCCTAAAAGCCGAACGATACCTCACCGGGATGGTGGGTCTCAAACAGTTTACCTTCGCCATATCCGCTTGATACGGTGGAGCAGTAAATCTCTTTTCATCTCAGGCCAGGTAGTATCTGTTTGGGAGCCATGCCTCGAACATTGTTTCGATCTAAACTAAAACACCCTGGCTTGAATGGCGATTCAGCACGCTCCACTTCCGGGCGGTCGATATCTACCCGATGGGATAGTAAAAAAATATTCCAACTTTCAATTGCGCAATTCGTTGCAGCAGCCGGCAACTTCAATCCCGAAGCTACACCTACTCTAGATGAGATATGTACGTGACAGGATAAAAATAATATCGGGAAACCTGCTGGCAGGAGGGGAAAATGCTAGTGTCTAAGTGGTCGTCGTCCGCAGTAAGGATTGCTAACAATTGGTTCTTCTTTCTCTTTCAAACGAGCAGCCGTCTGGACGCCAGAGTTTGTCGGCCGCAAGGGCGAACGGAACGTGCGGGTGGATTACCGTTTCGTAATCGGCCTTCCAGACTGTGGCACGAAACAAAAGTTCAATGTCTACGACTATCCCGATGTAAGTGGGAGCGGGCACCGTCGTTATTGCAACGGCTAACATCACTTCAGGCGGTGTGACACATTTTCCATTCTCTTTTCTGTTTTCTGGTTCCCTAGGGTTACGATAAGCTGATACTCTTCACCGACGGCCAGCTACGGCACCTTATCCTGCGGCATCACAGCTCGCACTGGGGCAATATCGATAACTTTCTCGACGAAGACTACAGCGATGCAGGCGACGAGAGCGTTCCCCTGCTCAAGTACGACTACATTCCGGGTCTGTACTGTATGGATCGAGCATACGGCAGCAGCAGCGTCGAGGGAGCCGAACTGATGGAGGGTTTCATGGGGAAGGTGTGCTCACCGAAGCAGGACATTCACTGGACGGACAGTGATGTGATGCTAAGAAAGATCATCAATCCGATCTGCCACGGAATGGCAATAATTATTCTACTGATCGTGGCCATCATATACTTTGTGCTTCCGACGCTGCGCGATCTTGTTGGCAACATGGTGACGACGATCACGATGTGTCTGATCGTCAGCCAGGCGGCCGATCTCGTGCGTATCTTCACCGAGTTCAGCAACCACGTGAGCTTCCTGATAGCGGACCTTTTCTTCTACGTGAGTCTGCTGGGAGCCTTCTTCTGGCTGAACGCGATGGGATACTACATCTGGAAGATGTTCCGCACGCGCAACGTGTTTTTGCGCGTAAGTGATGGCCGCAAGTACTGTTGGTACTCGGGTTACGCGTGGGGCTGCACGGCAACAATGGCGGGCATCGCGCTGTTTGCCCACTTCTTCCTCGATCTGCCCGGGCGCAGCACCAAAGCAGAGGACGGTAGCCACTCGGACGGTGTGGACGGTGTATTCGAAAGCCAGGACAGTATCAGCTGGCTGGGAATCGCGGTGTTCTTCATGCCGATTGCGTTTATTATCATCGTGAACATCGTCTTCTTCGTGACCACGCTGCGGTTTATCAATCGAATGCACACGTACGGCCGGATCCACCACAAGCTGCGCTGTAGCTTCGTGATGTTCACGCTTATCTTCGCCACGATGAGCGTGGCGTGGCTTTTCCTCATCCTCTCCTGGCTGCATGTCGACAGTCTACTCTATATGCACATCATTGCGAATGCGCTGCAAGCTCCATGCATTCTGTACATTTGCGTGCTGCGCCAAAAGCATGTCACGTTTCTGGTGAAATCATGCTTCCGTGACCAAGTGCCCCAAACCACCGAGTGGGGCGATGAAATGACCTACATGAATGGTGGGGATTATTAGCGGTCACAGTGCAGTTGCGCCGAAAACAGTGGCCAGGAGTACGTTTCAATTGCAAGTGACACCAACGAATAGGAATCTTAGCCGGACAGAATCATCTATCATGTGATCAAACAAACATCCATCTATGTCGTCCGTATCCCCAGCGTGATGGAGAGAATCTCAGTGAGAATGTGAACAAAATGCGTCCATTAAGTGTCTTATCAATGTCATAGTATTCGAAATTAGCAAGACTCGATTCCATGTAAGATTACTATGATAAGTATAAAGCGAAGAAAACAAAACAAATGCCCCTCAAAAAACATGAGAAAAACGATGAAACTCAAATCATGTGCTTCCAAGATTCTAACGAAGGTTTCGGCATTCAGTAAACAGCACCAACAGTCACAGGCGTTTATGAGGGAGTAATAGTTCTTAAGACAATGACAATTTGATCAACAGTCAATCAGCTAAACGAAGGAATGAGGAACAAGTATAACTTCTCTATTTTAGATTTCTAACATACTCGTGTAGATAGAACCAACAAATTTGTGTGTAAAAACAATCTCTTGTAAGTGACATTATTTCTCTAGCGGTAAAAACGGTCGAACGTGCGTCGATTTAAGTTCTGAACATAAGTTTATGAATTTCATAGAACAAGAGCAGACGAACGAAGACTGCATGAACTAACTCAAAAATACAAATAAAACAGATTATTGCTAAATTGTAATTTTAGTTTGATTGTGAAAGAATTGAAGAAATTCGTGGTGTAAATATCATTGCCCATTTATTTAACCATTTAAACAACCATTTAAAAAATCCTTTAGAACTTTGCTACAAAACGCACCGAAGGTAGTAAACATCCGAATAAGAGACAATAAATAAATAAACAATAAGTGTAAGCGGATGAATCCATAGATCGGTATTATCTTTGTTGCTGGTTGAAACTATTCACTTTGATTATTTTCTGAAAACATTTTGATTCCGGGTTTTTGATTGGCAAAAATAAATATATGAAACAAAAGCGAAACAAAGTCAAACTAAATATAAGAATACGGGATGCTCCTTAAAATCCTGAAGAAAAGTTATCATAAAAGAGCACTAAACGTGTTTCAGAGTATTTCGAGAAAAAAAAATCATTCTGTTTTACTTAATTTTAATAAAATGACATGAAAATATAAGTCAATGTTTAGAACATACGGATTAAGCACAAAAGGAATTTTGATTTGATAGTTCTTCTCAATAAAAACCTGTAAGCTAAATCTCGTGTGTGGTCTTGACTTACCTGAGCAAAAAGATTTCCTTCCTCCCGGCGGACTAGGGACGACAGGGCACAACGCACAACCACATGGCAATCATCCATGACCGTGTTGAAAAACCGTCTCGTAGGTAAGAGCGCCTCGAGATCGATTAAAAATTCCACGAACCTTTCACAATAATGCACTGTCTCCACACAAATCGGCCCCTCCCGACCAATGGTTTCAAGGATGTGTATGAACTTGACCATAAGATTCTGTAAAAAATGCCGTTCCCACTCCAGCTTGGCGGTTTGTTCCGGTTTTTCTCGTTTTTGTAGCTTCCTCCAAAACTTGCACCATTCGGGGATCTGATTGAGCTCTTGCTCGCGCCGTTTTGGCTGCAGACAGACCCACATCGTCAGCGAAACCAGACGTTTGGCCTGATTGCGACAGAGCTCGACTTCCATGCTATTGAAGCAATGATTTAACAGCACAAGCAGCGCCGTTTGTTCCCGCATCAACATTGGTGTTACAGCTTGATGTTCCTCGGTACACGCCTCGAGCACACGCTGGAAAAACTCCGCAAACCGCTCCGGCTTCTCTTCAAACACTTTCCACACTTCCACTTTTTCGCGAAATTTCGCGTTCACCATCGCCACTATCGACATCAGGTGGGCTCGGCTCGACTTGTCGCCGTCAAAATTGGGCCACAAATAGTTCTCCAGGTATTGGCTAAACTCCAGCATCATGATACGGCGCAACGAATGTCGCGGCCATATTTCCGTCCGATAAACGTCCTCGATAACCTGCGCATCGTACGGTTCGTGCGTGCTGGCCGTATCCGGTGCCCAGTAACGATTGGCTAGCTGCAAAAATATTCGAAAATTGAAGCCCTGCAGTTTGACCGCTTGAACCAAGATGTAACTCTATATACTTACGAAGGTGATTTCGTCCGCATTGATTTGGGAAATTGTTATGGCACCCTTGGGCACAGGTTTATCCTGCGACTGGGGATCTTCTGATGAAGCCATTATCGCGAACAAATCGAAAATGAACGAAGAACTAACGCGTATAAAATATTTTGTAAGAGTAAAGAATTCAGTTGAGTACGATAAAAACAACGATGCTACCGCGTCGGAAAACCAAAACAAACTACACACCGAAATGACAACTTTGACAGTTGATTTGTAGTTCGTAAGTTTTCCTCTAGAGGCGCTAGCGTTTAGCACACTATGCACTCTAAGGATACTCGCGTGGAGTCATTTTGTAGTACGTTTGAAATTGGAACTTTAAGTACGTTTTGAAATAAATATTTTATATATACGAAGATTTTTCGCACAATTCACGGATGTTTGATTCGAAGCACTTTGAAAATTTTGTAAGAATGCCGTCTGTCGCGCTTTGTAATGGTTTGTTTCGCTCAATTTTGTTTGCAGTGCTTAAAAGTACCAAGATTAAATAACCGATAGTACAAACTTTGGAAGAGAAGCCTTATATTTAATTTCTGCTTCAGTATTTCACCATTATTGTTCTGCTGAAAATTCGCTTCACCGTTGACGCAATTTCCTCATTGTCGATTAAGTTCATTGATAAAAAGCTCCCTCATCTAGAGCTTTTACTACAATCGAGCAAAACTCCTAAATTATTGGCGAGTTTGTAAAAACCATTTCTTTTAATCCAATTTTGGAACAATGCAAAACAAAGTTTTCGCCTAAATCATATGATATCTTTACGTTATTGCATATGCTTTGTCAATAAAGATTTCTTACCATCTTGCAATGTGTCACAACGGTCAATTGTTTCTTTCGCATCCGCAATGCATGAAATAAAAGTAACTCACTTACTCAGATTCATAAAAGTTCAGCTTATTCCAGCGATCGATTTAATGACACAATCAAATTACCTTCTATTTCTTATTAATTGTAGTTTAAAAAAAATGCATTCCCAAACGTCTACCGCCTTCCGTTCTTGTTGTTCCCACTGATAGTTCATTTTACAACGAAAGATGGAAGCATTGTAAAAAAGTGTAGTAATTCTATAGGAACGTTATGCACCTTCTAATTGCCAAAGGTGCACTGTAAAAGTATGGGTTTGGGCGGATCGAGCACTCGTTCCGTGCGGCTCAGCTGGCTTACGTACTAAACAGGAATGGCTGATATTACTAGCGTTAGAATTATCCTTTTAAAATGCTATACAAGCGCCACAGGCTGCAAGAACCCTCAGCTGCTGCAGTCTTCTCCGGTCGGCTGGGATAACTATGTACACGGAATCGGAATTCGGGCGGCCCTTCATGCCGTCACGCTGGAGTTGGTCCGGCCGCGGCACATCGGACGTCATGATCTGGGGAGCGTCAAATACTAAGGGACGGTCGCTTCTTTCGTTCGCCTTTACTGTTTTTCCCAAAGATGTTTCCGAGCGCCTTCGAGACACTGTTGACGCCGAGCTTCCTGCGGAGTGGCAGCGCCCGGAACAGCTGCGTCGACCGAGCCTCACGGATCAGCGAGTGGAAAGCGAGCGATACGCCGGCAAAGTTTTCTGCGGCCGATACCTCGTAGAACTGGCACGAGTATCGAAACGACAGCTCCTGCCCATCGTTCACGGATATTTCCCTGCAAGAATGCGAAAGGTATCGTATCGTTAGTTAGGTTTACACGGGTTTCGGAAAAGGACATAGCTCCGATTCTCCGGAACCTACCTAGCATGATCGAGATCACTTTTGTTGCCCAACAGTAGCAGCGTGTAGTAGGAGGGAAGCTTCAGCTTCGTCAGCTGCTGCAGGTAGTCCGCCGCGTCCTCGAAGCTCGCTTTATCACAGATCGAGTAAACGACCACGAAGGCATCACCCCAGCGCAGGTGTTCGTACAGACAGCCCCGTTTCTGACGCAGGATGGACAATGTTACAACTTGCGGAACAGTGTTAGCGGCCCAATTTACTTACATCACATCGGGATGTGTCCATGATCTCTACCTCGGTCGCAATGTTGTCGTAGGTGACGCTGTGCCGGTAGAGGAAATCTGTGAACAAATAAGCGAAACATTGGATGGCTGTCGCTGTCGAAGTACTGCTCGGAATGCCGGCTGGTTCCGGCGCCCCTCCCGGTCTTACCTCTCGATGAGCTGTACTCGCCGATGTAACGCTTCGTGAGATAACGCACCGTGACGGCTGTGGAATGTGAATCGTACCATTAGTGCATGCTTCGCCACCTCTTCCCACTCTCGGTAAGCTACACTAGCTTCCCTGACGCCCATTAATGACGGATTTTTTCTTCCTTTTCTCTCTCTCACTCTCTCGCCTCCAGACTGCAGTCGGAGACCACCACGCCGGGAGACCCGCGGAAGAGAATGGCAAAATTGTTCTCGAAAAAGGGAACTTTTTCAAAACTCGTTGCCCACCGCGCACCGCGACGTTTATGGTGCGTGGTGTACGCAAGTTCCTCCGAAGCATACCATAAACTGCACCGCAGCCCGTCGGTTCTAACCGACACGCGGCCACTACGGGGGTAGAGTGGGGCACGCGGAGGCGATTTCCTTTTTCGAGCGTTGGTGTGTGTGTTGCTGATTGAGTAGAGTGCGCGATCGGCCGCCGCTGACACATGTCGATCCTGTGCCGTCTCGAATGGAATAATTAGGCGCCCAAGAAAGTTGAAGGTTAAGCAATAGCCATCCCTACATAGCCAAAGACCAATTGGGGACTAGCCAATGGTTGGGTCCAATAAAACATGGACGTGCTTCAGCTTCAGCTAGAACCGATCGCCGAGTCAGATCTCAGGGGATCAAGCAAATGGTGGGTCCAACCGACGACTCCGTAACCGCTTTCCGAAGGTTCCCGGAGATGGCTTACTCGAAGATGGGCCCCCGACAGCCTCAAGACAGCCTGAAGACAGCCATCATCAATTTTAAATCATTTAAACGAGATACACCATCAACGCACCATCGTGTTGCAGTGTTTTACAGCCTGCCGTGGCCCGAAAAGTCAAAAACAATGTTATCTGTTGCATTTTTCAGAAGTTAGACAGATGCGGCGCATTGTTCGCGCGGCATTGCGTATAATAAGCAACCCGCGAAGCGATGGTGCACCGTTACCTTGGCCAAAAATGCGCGCATTGGCACACATTACGGGCGATGCATTACGGGAGATAATATTTTATTTTCTCCACGAACCACCGACGTGAAGTGACTCCGTTCGATCCGTCACTAGAGTACTAGCAGCCAGCAGGCCAGCATTGGTCGTCGGGGTGTCTTCGGCCCAGCCACGTACGTACTGCGTGTACAGCGCGCGTTTACCGTATACATAATTTGTAACAGTTTGACTTTCGTGAACTGGGCCCCTCTGCTGACCGAATCGCATCATTTATCTCGACCATTGTTGGTTTTCGGACTGCAGCTCGGCCTTCCCTGCCAAGGTGCCAAGGTGCCACGACAACGCCGCAACGGACACAACCAATGGGGCAAACAACGAACCTCATTTTTCGAACCGGCCGTGTGGGTTTTTTCTTTCTTCCGCGAAGGCTTTCTTGTTTGACTCGATGAAAGAAAAATCTCCACGATCTCTTTATTATCGTGAGATGTAATATAATAGGTCCCCGGCTGTTTTTGGCACGTTACGGGACCGTTGAAAAATGGGATCGCAATGGGAACGGCGAAAAAAAGCGATCAAATTAAGAGAAAGAAAAATGCACTGCTCAGCCCCGCTCGGTATATCCTTTTTGGCGTCTTAATGGGCTTGGGCTTCAACGGTAAGGACTTCGGACTTCGTGCAGCTTGCTTTAATCTTTAGCAATAAAAAAAAAGAGAAACAAAGTCGAACCCAAAGTCCTTCATAAAAAACGCCAAACGGTCCAATGGCCCCCAATGTAGGTCGAAGTTGAATGAAACAACATATTTCGTGTGTGTGTGTGTGCGTGTGTGTGATCCTACCAGCCCTCGCGGTTCCACGGAAGCCACTTTCGTGGCCACCACCTGCACCGCCGCCCCACCACCCCGAGATACGGGATCGGGAGGTTCGATTATTAATTACGATTTATCACGCTTCAATGATCGACCCCGGCGATGGCTACGAAACCGGGACCGTGGCCCCGTCGGTTTTCACCAACCCCGTTTCGGCCCCCCTGTCCCGCACTCCAAGAATGTGTTCGCAAGGAAAGTGGTTTGCCGGCACGCACGTGATCGAAATGGGCGCCGTGGCCGTGGTGGCGTCACGCGCGGCACTTCGATAATCTCACCTACCACCAAATGCGTCCGAGCAGGCCGATTGGCCGCTTTTCACTCTCATGCAGGCGCCTAATATGCTGCGACGGCCGGCACTTGCTCAATCGCGGACGTAAACTGTGGCACACTTTGGGCTTTGGCGTATGGTTTTTGGAACCTTGACCACGGCGCGCAAGTCGTCGGCTGAGACTTCTGCGCGTGCCGATGAACAAATGAGTTGAAGTGTGCAATAATATGGACCATTAAAGACCATAAGGAAAGGTCATACCGAGTAAGTTATGCCTCACCGCTTTATCAATGCACTTAGCGTACAAAATAGCGTCACACTTTTGAGAACGTGCAGATATACAATTATTTGTTAACTAGCAGTTCCCGGCGCGGGTCGCTGCGCCTCATTTCATCCTTATTTCTCGATTGGGAGGCGTTTCAGAGGACTTCTTAGTGACGTATCCAATCAGCTTCCCTTTTCGCTTCCCGTTACTCCTATTTTTCAAACGATCGGGCTTCACGGTGACGTATCCGATCGGCTTCCCACTTGGATACATGTCAAAACTCGCACCACCTGAGTTTGTCTTAAATTGCTTGAAAATTATCCGAGCTTTGCTAACATTAACCCAGATTTTGTATAGGAGACCCCCTTTGTAAAGAGGGGAAGGGTTTCAAACGTTCACTAGAACCTTTCCCCTGCCCCAAAACTCCCATCTGCCGAATTTGGTTCGATTTGATCGAAAACGTTTGTATGGGACGTTACGTATGGGCGTTACGTATGGGACGTTACGTATGGGACGTTACGGTACGTTTCGTTTGTATGGGAGCCCCCCCTCCCCGGAGGTGTGGGAGGGTCAAACTTTCCTATTCACAATCCGGGGTCACAAAACTACGCTGTGCAAAATTTCACGCGGATTGGTTCAGTAGTTTTGGAGAAAATGCGGTACAGACGGGTGACAAACAACCATTTTTATATATATAGAAGATTGTTTTAGTTAAAAACAATTTAAGGCATCTTCCGTTGATTGGAACTCGTATCGCAAACGCAGTGCCAAACATACACGTATCCGATTGAATCAGTGAAAGTTTTTATGATTGAATGATTCGAACCCATCAACATAAACATTACCGGAGCAAGCGGATCGTGATCGCGAGCTGCATCGTATGCACAGCCCCTTTGCCCATCAAACTGCATTTTCGATAGCCCGGGCTAAGCTGGCCATGACATGCTGACTGCTTTCCATCGACTGGCCCGTAATTGGGTTATTACAATTTTAGTGTCACGATTGAATCTAATGCACCGGCGCGTGATTTGCCGTCGCGTCCCATCGATTACGGTGCCCGGGGACGACTCCGGTTCTCTCCGGAATGTGCGGGTCCCGATGTGGGTTGACATGCGGACACCGACATGTCCGACCGGACCACCCTGTCCACCCCGGGCCGGCCCGGCCCGAAATAGGCTAATCGATTTCTCTAAACGCAGTCCACAGCTCGGCGCAGAACTGGCCACCGTGAACTCAGCAAACTCTCGCGCGAAAAGGATGCAATCGCACGGCAAACAATAACCATAACAATGAGCATAAAAATTACGCTCCCGGTTGCGTGCGCCACGCTACCGCCTGGCGACTGGACCTCGGGGCTTACCTGATTTGCCCACTTTGGCACTGCCAATGACGACCACCTTGAGCTTGTTTAAATTCGTCATTCCTCCTCCGATTTTCGCCTCCGGGGGGCTGCCGTTGCTGCTGCTACCACACCCGGTGTCGGGACGGTGTCGTTTTTCCTTCTTTTTGAATTTCAATTAATGGTCCCCGCCGCGGACTTCGGGGACGGTTCGGGGATGTTGCGGCCGTTGCCCACCGGTAGGTGACGTAGGGTTTTTCCTTTTTCTTGTCTTGTGCCCGTTGGTTTGTTTTTTCCTGAGCTCTTTGTGGGCTGTGTGACGGGCGTCTAGGACGATGGGCAAAAGTAGGCCCAGCCTTCGGGCCCGATCGTAACACCTTCGCTCGGCTCAGGATCTCACGGCTCGCGTCGATGGGCAGCCTCCAGGGTGACGACGGTGGTACGGGGCTGGCGAAACGGGGCCCGCTCGGCCATTCTGCTGCCTGGGACTGTTGGCCTTCTGTGTGGTGAACAGCGTTGGCCACTGTGTTGGGTTCGCCGGAAAAAAAACCAAACAAACCTCGATCGATCGGCACCAACTACTGCTGTGGCTTCGTTTCCCTTTTAATGAGCCTCGCTGGCAATCCCGCACTGACCGCCGGGCCGTAGCCTCGGGGCGGCTTTCGGGTACGACACACGCAGATAGAACCCTGGGCACTGGAGATACGGGGTAGAGCAGAAAAAGAGAGCAAGAAAAAGGCAGAAAATCAGTTCACCTATCAAACGGCGTCCGACCGGTAAGAGTCATTTAGATATGCAAAAACATGTAGCGAAATGAACACACACACACACAGTTGGGCGTCAGGCACGGTCGCAGGGATCTCGAGAATTTGCTTCTGTTCGGTCTGCACTCCACGGTCCGATCGAACGAAACGATCGACAGCATCGGTTGCAGCATAAATAATGTGGTGTGCGCGCAAAGTGTAACATATTTTAATTAGAGTGAATTCAATTCCCATTTTCACCTCGGCCCCAACCCGGTTTCCGCGGGGGTCCCGAACAGGTGGCACCCATGAGTTTAAAAATAGTCGTCGCCTGTTCTGTGGTACGGAGATGACACCGGCTGGCTGGCGTCTAGCCTCCGTCCATCGTGATGTCGCGCGGTCGTGGCCGCGGAATGCATCGGCTGGGGACGGCGGAAGGCGAGGCGGGAGCTGGCGACGGCCAGCGTCGTAGCTGTGGTGTAGCGTTTCGTAGCGTTTGGCCTGATTTTCCACCCAGACATATCCGCCCCGGGGGCCACAGAAGAGGTCCCATTTTCTCCCCTACGGCGGGAATTGGAGCGAGCGACTTTTGCGATTCAAACGGCGCTCGGCCCACCGTTGGGTTCGGGCGAAATTTTTGCATAATTTTAATAGACGCGATTGTAAATCTAAATAGCAACAAGCACCCAGCGATCATGAGGGTGAGCACCGGTGGGGCGCGAAGATTTACGGCCGATGCGGTTGCGTCGGGAAACGATTGTGGCGTTCCTTTTTGGGGGCAGATGCTCGCAGATGGTGCATCATACCCTTGGCAAGGCTTGCGGGGTTGCACATGGAATGCGCAACCAACGGGCACTTCCTTCAGCTTGCGGTGTGTGTGTTTTTTTGTTTGTAGAAATGAAATAAATGCGCACCTTGGCGGTCGTGTTTCCGAGAGTCGAGCTTGTGCGCAACTGCAACTGCAACCGTCGCCGTGTAGATGGAATCGGGACACGGAGTGAGTAGAGCATGTACTCATTTGCACAAGACAACGTCGCTTCAAACGTACCACGTACCTTCGGGGCTTTAGGTGAGCTATTTTCAACAAATTGAATCACAAACATGAAGAACGTAACGAACAACGAATATTTTGCCCAAAATTTCTCTCACTGTACTCTTCTCACAGAGTTGGTGGTGGTGACCACGGTGGCTATATAATTTCTAGCTACTCTTTAACATTTGACCTTTGCAGCAATATTTCGTCGATTTGACCAATGTGGAAGCACTTGTTTTGTTTCCTTACAAGAACGGACTGAGCCCGTATTTTTTAAATTTGCTTAATAGTTAACTTAATCTAACTCAACAAGATTAACTTAAGGAATGTGTGGTATTTTATCCACTACAGGATCAGTCTTATCTCGGCTGTAAGATGTTGATGGTGGATGTTGTATTATTCTTGTTGTCGGGTTTGGTGCGTTGTACAAAATAGAAAATAGTTCTGTAGCAGTTTGCTGAATGTGGATATTTTTATTGCCAATAGGTGATTTTCCGTTTCTATTTGTGGATGATGGTGATTTATTTATTTATTTATATGTATAATTAAATAAAAAAATAAATCACCATCATGATGGTGATCAGGGGGAATGGCCAGTGTATGTAGTTTCTTCAGTGGCTAGAGGTTCTAGTGGTAAAACTCAGACAACTTTAGTGCGTTGTGTTTTTCCCGTATTCAGTTTTGGACACCCCTCTGTGGAGGGGTGACTATCGTTGGTTTTCCAACGCTTTGAGGCGCTGGAGGCGGAAGTCGTCTGCTTGTGTTTGTTGCCAAAAGACATCCGTACAATCAGACTAGATAACGAGCTGAAAAGCAAAGGACACATGAGCCGAACCGAACCGAACCACGATAAAGGGAACGCTACTTGCAAACACATATTTTAGGCTATAATTTTTGTGAATGCAATTTTTCCATTGAGGGTTTTATAAGTTTAAAAATGGTAAATATTTAAATATTCAATCAATATTAAATGAGAGGCAACGATAACTGGCAGGGCGATGTTATGCTAGGCTGAGTAAAGAATGGTCCACCATCGAATGCTGCAACGATGCCTTAATGTTTAATTTTGAGGTGTACTGTTCAGGTCTGTACGGATTTCGAGAACTGATTCAGGATGGCGATCCAAATTTATCAACAAAATAGACCTTGTTTGTACTTTGTTCGATTCAAGAGGAAACTTTAAGCTACCAGATAGATGACCACAACAATACAAAGACCTTTTCAAATGTCTCTTTTTATTCAACTCTTCCATTATTGTTCCATTACTGTTTAATTAAAACAACATTTCACTGTTACAAAATGTTCCCACAAGCCGACACAGAACAGCGCAGCATCCGTATCATGCTGTGTCCACTGTTGTCAACCGTCAACCGTCTTAATAAAGCGAACGATAGCCCAGTGCGCATCATCAATATTTATTTGCCAGTTTTATTGCCCTTAACATCATCATTACGGGCGCCAGCAGCGTGACATAACAGTAAAAATTACAAACAACCGCGCGCGCCCAGTAGATAATCGGCGGCAGTATTATTGTTATTATGTGGGAAAGCTATTACGGTGGTGTATCGCATAATGAAGGTTCGGTGAGCCCGTCGGAGAAAGGATAATAATGAACGCAAAATGTGGTGCCGAAGCTTTGATGCCGCACCGCCATCGATTACGTCTCCGGACCTTCGGGGACGGACCTCCGAATGTAAAGTAGCTCTCGGTGCACCCGGGGAACTCCCCCAGCAGGACGGGGATATTTATTTTGCTTTATTTTCCCCAAAAGTCCTAACGTGCGCCACACCTTACGGCGCGGCGCGGATTTCGATTTAAGACGTGATTGTTGTGCTATCGTCGGGCAATTTCCAAGATAATCGAGTGCCCGAACCGCAGGACAATCATCGGCGGTTCGAGCGAGTTTTCGGATTACAAACGATGCCCATTAACGTCGGCCGTGAGGTGGTGGCGGCGGCGGCGGTGGTTAATGTTTATCCGCCCGAGCGATGGGAGTACGGCGACGGCGTGCCAACTCCCGTGTCTGGGAATCGTATTCCTGTCACTTGCCAATATCTCTGCCGGCCGGCACGCCTGTTCCTCGGTCTGACCCTCCGCTCGGTGTCGATCACGGGGTGGGGGGGGGAGAGTGGAGGCGGAGCGATAAATGATAAATACGGTCGCAAAAAGTAACACAACAACGAAAGGAAACGGACACAGACGGGCCGAAATTGAGTTTATTATTGAATTACCCAAAAACCGTTCATTACCCGTAATGGAAATTGAAAATAAAAGCCATCAGTTTATGCCATCATCATGCCACGGTCGGTTGCCATGGTCGAGATGTAACCCCCCTACAATGTTTTGCCACGTAGCGCCGCAGAGAGTTGGTGCGAAACGGTGCAGAAGTCGTTTCAAAGTATTTGACAGCGCAATGGAACTAAACGCTGGTTAATGTTTAAACAGCTTATCGATGTTGTTATCGATTTAGGCAATGGTTATACCAACATAACGGAGAGATCAGTCAACAAGCAAATTTCAAACCCTCAAACATTCCTCGTAAACATCGGAAAAAAATCCTTCAAACAACATTATTCACAGATTACGCCAAAAAAATTAGCACATTACCGATATTTCCCACAAGGAAACAATTAGAGGCTATAAGTGAAATAAATAAGCTACTATTAGGCGTTGGCAAATAGAGGCTCCCGAGGGGACCGCCGTTAAATGATGGTGCTTTGGGTTTCCCCTGACCAACGTTGGATCCTTGTTATTTCACGTTCATGGTGGAGGGCAGATCATATTTTCGATTACCATCCTGCGACACGTCGTAAATCGGTATTGTAACTGCCTTCACCACAATGCCATTAGTTATGTTGCTCCGTTGCTCTTGACCCGGGATAGGAATCGAAGGCAAAAAACGCACACCATAAGGATCCTCGAATTTATGCACACGTTTGACGCACACGGCACCGTGTGATGCGCCTTGATCGGCATGCGCACAATTTTTCGGCCCATCCTGCTGGCCAGGCCCGACGATCCGATTTTTCCGATGCTGCAGGAACGCAATAAATAACCGTTTGACCGTTATTTATGTTCCGACTCCGGTCGGGTGTTGCGATTCCTGCGACAGGCCTCGTTGTCGGTGTCATCTTCGGCGGTGAGCTTTCGGCCATGGGGCCTTGATCGTGGTTTTCGGTTTTTGGCACCGATCGACTTTACGGTGCACAATTTATGGCACCGCATCGGTGGGTAGTTGAAGGTTTGAAATTTCTCCACGATCACGATCTAGAAGGTGAATCGGTCGGTTCCGGCCCAGACCCAGACGAAGCGCGATGATACTTTCTATTGATCCGAAATGGTTTATGGATTCGCCGCCGTGGAAAGTTCAGGCCGGGGTCGACCGGACCGTCGAAGATTGGTGTTTCGTTGCCTGCAACTTCCTTCGGCCCTTTCTGAGGCGGGAGTTTTTTCCCGGTTTCAACAACAGATAACTGTAGGCTAAGGCAATTTACATCGTTCCTTGGCTAAAAGTCTGCAGATTCCAACGCCATTGTTAAATTAAATTTCACGTTTCACCCGACAGCAGTGGTTCAGTGGCATTGAATTATTAGGGCGTTTATTGAAGGCGAGCAGATGGCAAAAAACGGCTGCACAGCGATGAACGAATTATAGCGAAAACTATGCGAACAAGGAGCACCTGGAGATTGGTGCACTTTCATCGGTAAATGAAAAACATGACACACTGAATGACTTGTATGAATGTCTTTTAATTTAATTAAATGACCCGAGTTTATACTTAACGCCGGTTGGTCGCTAAATTTCGGAGTACATTTGTTCAACTCCACAAGCACTTGCAATCAACCGCGAAATGATCACCGCACCGCATGGTGCCGTGTTGCGCCGTTGTCGACTCGTGGGCTGCATTTGATAGCCATACTTCATCGAAGCGGGAGGCAAATCCCGACCATTAGTCTAATGTTTCACTCGACACCGGGGCCGGAGCTCTCCGGGCTGCTTCCTAAGTGCAAACGCACATTTCCCGTCTCACATCGCTATGTGGCCGCCCGGACTAGGGCGCCATTCCGCTGGAAGCGTTGTAAACTGGCGCCACGGTCGCATGGAGCGACCGTCGCCACATTGGGGGCCGCAACAGAAACTAAGGAGTGCTGGCTGTGCTTTCGGATAAATATGCTAAATCAAAACGGGCCAGCTAACACCGCACGAAACCTAATGAACTTTGGGGTGGGTTTATCCGTAGCGCACCGCACCGAGCTGTGACAAATTGCCGTGTGTCCGCTCCAAAACCTAACGTCAACTACCCGTCGTCGTCGTCGGCGACGCCGGTCAGTACGGGTGGCTCCGGAGGCCGTTCGTCGGTTCGTCGCTTTCCCGAGCGCGCAAGTCTTTCGTTTTGTCGCGAGCGATTGAGTTGTAGGAGTGCATAATTTGCAAATTGAGCGTAATATTTTGCGATAAATCATAGCGTTTCGCTTGCGCCTCGCCACGAGCACCATATGTCTGCACCCTTTTTTCCCTTCTCCTCCATTTTACGGGAGTCTCTAAACGCCGGCCGAAGCGAGGTCAGTAGGCCCTTCCTCCAAATACAGGCCGTACGCTGAGCGGTTGACAGCCGCACCCCTTTCTATGGTGGCTATTGGAATCGAACACTTCTGGACGATTGATCGGCTCGCCGCCGGTTCCGGGTGGCGGTGCACTATCGGCTTCGCCGGCTTGCAACGCAATGGCATCTCGGTTTTATCTATTTGGTTCAGCGCAGTCCACCGTTCAGCTTCGATTTAGCAAAGCACGGGGCATTGTCTGACGTCCTGGAGGGGCGAGGCTGGTTCTGTGTGGTGGAGTGAGGTAGTAGCTGACTCACACGATTTCGCCTGGCTGCCCATTCTGTTGCCGTTGCCGTCCGTTGACCGTTCGCCCAACATCGGGCGATCGGCGACTTCCTTCGGCGAATGGTGATTTCTTTTTTGGGCCATTTTATGTGGGGCCGCTCCTGAAAGCATCCGGGTTTCGGGGCGACCGCTCGGTGTATCATTAATTCCAGTTTTATGCCTATTTCATGTGAGTTACAATTTGAGCAACAACAATGCAATGCGACCCGGGGCAGTTGCGGCTCGATAGAGTAATGCAACGCAAGTGGAGAGCGAAGAAAGCGAACCGGGTGGCCTTTTGCCATCGAACAGACGCCGTCGTGAGAGGCGGGTGGCTAGGAAAAACCGCGGCCAAAGGTACCGCGCGCTATGGTGAAAAGATAATTTTTAATGTGCTTTTCGTTTCCATTTAGCAGGGCCGCCATAGCATCGGTAGCAAGGGCCGATTGCGCCTAGTGGTCGACACTGGGCGACGATTTTCCACGGAGCCGTGGAACGGAGCATTGGATTGCGATTGGATTGGTAATAATAATGAATTTAGCCCCACCGAGTGACAGCCACCGGTGAAGCTGAACGAAGCTCAACGGAAGACGCTTCGTTTGAGCTCGGCTTCCCTTCAATTAGGATTAAACGGGTCTTGAACCACCCTGGCAGCGGGTGGTCGTTGGTGCGGGTAGGTTTAGCGGAAGCGATCGGTTAGCAGATTTGATTATCCCGACCGCCACAGCGCACAGATCGCCGGGGAGCGATAAGCCGCGACTGGGAGTAGGCCCGGACGGAAGATGCACTTTTCCGGTGGGCTCTCGGGGGTATGGGTAAATTGAATCCCATTACGGCAAGGCTGATTGCTGACGATCGTCTGTCACGATGGGGCCTAGATAGATGGGCACCGTGTGGATATCAAACCGTTTTGCATCCCGATTGCCGCGCGAAGGTTGATCGTCGATCGTTAGGGCTCAGAGAAAAGAGCAGAGGCCAGGCGAAGTAAGTCGACGGATTAAATGGTTATGTTGATCCGATCGGGTTGTTTGATAAATTGAAGATGAGCTGGCTTCTGTAGCAGTAAGCAACATAAATATTAAGAAAGTTTTTATTTTTTCCAAATATTTGAACATCTTTTAGGTTTGGCAAATTTTTCCATAGTGCAATTTTAGTAGCAAAGTTTTTTGTATATACAGGAAGTTGGACGCGCTATTTCATTACAATTTTAACCTGTTCCAAGTTAACATACAAAAAAGTGGTTTAATTCGTCATCGTGAAAACTAAACTTTAAATATCCCAAGTTAACTAATTAATAACGTAAATTAGTTATTAATTTGAGTATTAGTGGTAAAAATGATAGGTATATTGCACGTATTTTCGACAAAAGTGAGCAAGCAATCGGCAGCAATAATCAAGCTGTATGAAAATGAAGGCCGTATTCATCATGTTAAAGTTCGTGTCCGCAAGAAATCAACACCAAAACGAGTTGATAAACGTATACTGAATGTCTCCTCCTCACATCATTTACAATCCGCCTAAAATATTGGCCAAAAACGAAAATCAGAAGGTATACAACTTCCTTCCGTGCATATCCTTCGACGTAGCCTATAGCATGTAGACAAATCTGGCATTGTTTTTAACAAAATTCCGCAACCTAACCATGGCCAATGTAAAAAAACAACGGTATTTTACTATCTGCATGCTTTCACACCTCGCTTTTTGTGAGAAAAGCTGCTTTGGAGTGATGAATTTTTGGTATGATTCACCTCCCATTATAAGAAATGAAATATGAAATTTATGAAATGAAATTTATGATATTATGAAATTTTCTGCTATAAGGGATCTGAATAATTCAGGAGAAGACAGAAATCGGCGATGAGCCAAGACACGTGCACAATAAAACAACTGAGAAAAATTTACTGACTACTCAAAATTGCCGAACATTTCACTACTGTCGAGTCACTGACATGTGTAACAATCCAACGCCACAAAAAAGTCGAAAGTCGAATAAAGCATATTCTTTAAAATCACAAATTCCCGGTACTTTTTTAACAGAAGGTATTGCGGATACTAAACTTGTTTTCGCAGAAGAGAAATTTAGCTTGTTCCAAATATGTTTGAACAATTCTTTTCTCTTGCATCAATCCCCAAATACACCAAAACTATCATTTACACATCTTATTTAATGTTTTTGATTGATATTTGATTGACGAAAGCAAATTTTTATCCTAGTATTTCCTAAAATCTGTCGTGTTCTTGAAGTAAGGTTCTTTTCGCCATCTCCTGTATGTTTTAGAAACAAATGCTTCCGTTTTAAATGGCCCATCCTGTAGCTAATCTACGTGCTAGCTACGACTTTTGTCAAAGTACAGCTTCAATCTTAACGAAAGATTCATTAAATTTACTCAATGATCACCAACAAAAACGCAATTCACCAGCATTGCTGGGCAAACACAAATGGCAATTGCATTTTTGACACTAACAATGACCCACAATGATTCATAGTTTTATAATTAAACACATCCCTTACTTCCAATGTCTCATAAGCAACATACTGAGCACCAGGACTGCGTCAACATGGCAAAGTTTTAGTTTAAAAACAAAATTAGAAGCCAAACCAACTCGTCCCAACTGCCCCACGAAGCCAAAAGGCTGCGGGTTATTCGCCGGGCGCACCGAGGCTTCAGTTTCGCCACCATTTTTTCCTGCTTACTTTGCATAAACCTTTCCAGCCCAGCACCGGCTGAGGGCCCGAAACATTGTTCGTCCCGGTCGACATTGCACTCCCGACTCCAATCGGCCACTACCGTCCACCGGTCCGGTTTCAACCAGTCCGCAGTGCTTTGATGCAACTTATTTACGTTCCCAACCGTGCCAGTGGCCCAGGTAGGCTAGCCACCCCCAACGGGTGGCCGGGTGTTGTAGGGCCACATCATAAACTGTCTCAGCATAAATCGCACCCAGGGGGGGCCCCGTCATTTCGGTTGGTCTGTTTGCCGTTTGACAAATCCGATTAATTGCCGGCCACGCGGCCCCCGGACGATGGTACCGCCGATCCTGAGCGCTTAGCGCATTTAGAGGGGAGTGTGTTGTTTGCTATCAGCAATTTCTTATCGCCTCGCGTCCAACTCCGTTACGAGCGTGTGCCGTTTAGCGTGGCCGTGGCCACTTTAACACTGCTGGCTACTTTATAATTAATCGTATTATGCTGAGTATATTAAATAATTTGCTCCGAATAGCTAAATTGCACAACCCCAGGCCCGGGGGCACCGAAATGGGCCACTTTAGCGGGGACCGCCCTCTCTGGTCCGTCCGTGGCGCCTTTAACCAACAGAAGCGAACAGAAAAAATTAATCTGCCACAGCCACGTGCGGGGCCCGAGCCACGGAAAAATGGCAAAGCATCACGAAAACAGTGCGTGTAAAAAACGAAAACAGCTTAACGCGAACGTGAAAATTGAAAATCATAATAATGAGGGGCATCCCAACAAATACACACACATACAGAAGGAAAAAAGGCAGCCCACATCGACACCAGCTGCGTCCTCTAATGGGCGCGCGAGCGCGCGCAATAAACAGAGGAGAAACTTGCGAAACTCTGTTCCGGTTGGACGGTGATTTGCGACCGGCGAGCATCGGTCCTGCGATGCTGCGACCGATGATAAATGAGCCCAGGGAGGTTAGAGCTTTCCACAGTTTTCAAAAATGACGCTTGATAAGCGGTCCGCGGTCACACGGCCGATCCGAACCACCCCCCTAATTGTGGGGGTGGGAAAGTGTTGGTCTCCGTCGGCCCTTTGTTGCGCCCGATCAACGGCCAACGGGTGGTAAAGTTCACCGGTCCGCCCGGAGTGCCGGGCTCCCGATCCCGAGCACCACACGCATCATAAACCTTCGGCTAATCCTCGTGACAAATGGTGCACGGTCCTGTGGGGCCTTTATCGGGCCGGCGTGACGCGAAAGGCCACGTGCAATCGCGGGGCAAAGGGCGCCGATCCTTCACCCCACCGGCGGAGCGCACGGCACACAATCTGCATCGGGAACGAAGGATTAGGCCGAGGGCTGCGTGTCTCTGTGTTGTTGGCCGCGTGGCCGGCCAGCCGGTGTGAGAAGAGGATTAGACGACCGAGGCCGCCGTTCCGTAGGATTCCGGGCAGGCCGACGCCAAAGGATCAAATCTAAGGCCCGTCCGCGCGAAGGACTGAACCGCGCATCGCCTCTCTGCCCCGGCGGTCGGTCGCCAGTGATGTAAGAAGACAGCTGCCACTCGCAAGAGGGAAAACTTTCACTAAACGAAAGGAAAAGTTGGTGAACTTTGGGCCGGGCGAACTGGTTACGGCATCTCCGCGCCGGCTTCCCCCCAACGCCGCAACGGGGTTACGCCGGCGAGTGGTGCGGTTCAGAAATCCGCAGGATTACCCGATTCGCTTATTTTATTTGATTTTTTATTGCACCGCGCTGCCTAATGCCGCGTCTGCCACCGGTCGGTCCCGGCCCCGCAGTGTGTGGGGCCTTTAGTTTTTACCCTACCCTCGCCTTTTTTTTGCCTCCCCTTGGGCCGGGTCCGGAACCCGCCAGCCAGCCAGCCAACCAGCCGGCCGCGGTTCGCCGTCTGTGCAAAGTTCGCAGCAATTTGACACACCATAAATTAGTGCTCACTCGTTAGCCTCGCGAACTGCGGTCCGGGTGTCTGTGTGTGTGTGTGCGTGTGTGTGTGTGTGTGCCCCATAATTTAATAGCGGCTGCGACTCGCTATGCTCTCGTCTCGGTGCCCTATGCTGAGTCATCGCCCTTCCGTCGATGGGTCGGACGGCCCCGGGGGGAAGAGCCATGCCCGAGGGTGATATTGTTTTACGATCAACTCTCTGCACACACACACACACACTTGACGCTGCAAATCACGTAAAGCCCGGCCGAGGTTCGACGACAGCGGCGCGGCCGCTCTTTTGGGGTGCAGCGCACAAAACTAGGCTCCGCGGTTCGGAACTGGATCGGTGTGAGGTCGAATTTCGCACCGTGCGCAGGTTCATCGGAGGAAAAGTTGGAAGTTCGCAGATTGACGCAGTGCGCGGAGTGCGCAACGCAACAACGCAAGCGGCGCAATGCTTGCGCGTTGGAATCGCGCGCATCGGAATCGAAGGAATCGATCATCATCGGCAGACGCCGGCTTTCCGTTAGTTTTGCGGACTGAGAAGATACGGTTTGGTGACAAGGTGTGCGATGAAGAATTTACTTTAAATTAAGCCCCTAGAATGGTACTTGCCTAATTGTGGTAAAATGTAGAATTGATTGGCATTACTGATTGCACGTTCAATATAAAATATGTTTAGACTTGTTTCGGTACGTAAATCCCGACTTCGGGAGACAAAATTATTATTCTTGAATGCGAACTGTGTGCTGAATCAAGTTTCTTAACTTGTGAAATCAATGTAATTGTGACCAATTAAAGAGATTGTGATCAATATTGTAACGGAGATGAATGAAATAATGGTGTCCAAAAATTTTGGAGATTCGCTTATAACTCGACACATTTTTCTTTATCCTTCTAAATCTTCTAACCTATTACCTTTAAAATAATCCCTACTATAGAGTTTACATTTGTTCCGATTTTCGGAACGGCCTGAAACGTTCGTTTTTGGACTATGCTTCAACACATTTTTCGTTTCGACTCCTATCTCAGCTATTGTCTATTAAAGGTGTCCTCGGATCGGTCCCTTGAGTTTAGCGAATAGCCAACAGTCACATGGAGCTAAGTCAGGTGAATATGGTGATTTTATGGGTCGAGTTTGTATTGAAACGATCAGGAAATGATCAAGAAACTATGATACAATAAGCAAGAATTGTCACTCCACAAATCCGTTTTTTTTCTACGCACATAACGATAACCTCGCGCGAAACTCAAATGGTTTACTTTGATGACAGTTTGGCTGGTTGGAAGTGATTTATAAAGCACCAAATCCCGAAAATCGAAGAATGGTAGGTTCCCGTTATTTTTTGGCATCGCCGCAGACCAATCGTAACGTGTGGACAGCGAAGTTGCAACGACTTTAGTCGTTGTTGGCAGTCGCCGGCGACCTAGAAAATTAAAGCCGGCGAAAATTAAAGTCGTACGACTTCCATACATGTGTGCGTGTATTGATGGTGTTTTGACATATTGACATGTTGATGCGCGAGTTTTTTACGGAATTTCTCGAAATTTAATCATTGCTTCGCTTTAAAAGCAATTTCCTCGACCACTGTGCCCGATAAGTGAGCACAACGTTTCGGGTTTGCGGCGCAAGTCGTTATGAAGTCGTAGCGTGTGGACGCTTCACAGATTACTACGGCCCGATAACGACTTTGGTCTGCGCAGACTAAAGCATCAGTGAAGTCGTAGCGTGTGGACCGGCCTTTATGCTGCAAGTGATCATTTATCGTTGATTGTTCTATCGTAGCAGCGTTTGTTCGGACCTCCTATATCAATATTCCTCAATCAACTCCTTAATATTTTCCTAAGCTGATGTGTGAGGAACAATGTACAACTGAGAAGCGATAAAATTATTGTCATTAGTTTCCCACTATCGCGAACCACTATTAACGCTTAATTACAAGCCGACTAATTGTAAAATCACACGCACTGACCGGATTTTGGACGTCCTACTTTACTCTAAGCTAAGTTTCATCCCGCATTTCGATTTTACTATCTTTAAGACATATACACAATTAGCAGCGGTTACGAGAATGGGTAAGGACTTTCAAGTATTTACTGCGTTATGTCCGATACTTGAGTATAGCAGTATTGGGTGGTGCCTCTAGATCGCTTACTACATCTATCGTACGACGAACGAAGCATCCAACGGAAGTTCACACGTTTTCCAATGAAGAGGATCAACTGGTTGGATCCGAGCCAGTCACTTGCTCGGACTTGTATTTCTTGACTCCAGACGAGGAATCGCTTCTTAATGCTTCTTTGAAGCGAGACTCCTGACCAACACTGGCTTACTGGCTATGTGACGTTCACTCTCGTTCAAATCTCGTCAGCTTGGGAATTTTTCATTCTCGACTCCAGCTACGCACTCTTTCAGATAAGGACACAGGACCCGTTGAATTTCATGTGTCATAGATTTTACTATCAAACGTTACCGATATTTCGTCCTCGTATCCGTGTGTCCGAATTGAGATTGTTTGGCTCGTTGGTAGTTTGTTCATAAATAATTATAATAATCATAATTCCACCCCGAAAAGAGTCATTGAATTCAGTTTCAGAACAACTTCAATACATATTTTATCTATCTTGCTAGCCTTGGAATCGAGCCTTAGAATTCAACAAAACAGTCAAAGTTCGCACAGTTCGCATTCTGTAAAAAAGACTCCGACAAACTGCGCCGTGCTGTACGACTGTTGCCGAAGCTGCTTGAAGCTTCCCACAACCCGTGTAACCCGTGTAATCCGCCAGATTAGAGGCTCGTGGCACTTCTTAACCATTCCCAGCTCCACGTTGGTCGATAAGCCCCGCCATGGAGGCGTCTCGTGCGATACGGAAGTGAATCCGTGGCGACACGCGCTCGGTTCCGCCGACAACCATTTGTGGACCCCGCCGAGAGGTTCATAAAACGGCCACTTAATTATGGCGGACCAAATTGGCAAATCGGCGCCAAACGGGTTTCGCTTCGATGGCCACCGGCGTGGCGGCGTGTGTCAAAATAGAACCACCGGCGCGCGCGTGCGTCTGAGAACACCGCGGACACCGGTTGCCGGACTAATGCCGCTCCAAATCCGCTCGAATCGCGCGGCCCACGCCACGCATCGTTTGGCGGACACCGGGAAGCAAGCACCCGACGATGACGACGGTGGCGGCACTCTTCTAAAATAAACAGTATCCAGCAGCAGCAGAAGCAGAAGCAGTTCGCCCACTTGGCCGGCTCGGCAGAATCGTCGCCAAACGCCAAGAAACTCGCCGGACGGTGCTTCGAAGTATAAATAATCACCCGAAAACCCACGTCCTCGTCGGGGGGGATGCATGCGAGTGCATCTGCTGCGAGTGGCGGTGGAGAGGCAAATTTGTAACGTCAAGCCCGGCGAGCGCATCGGTTGTAAACACGCATCACGCGGACTGCCCACGCTCCGGAGATGGCGTGGAAGGCGCTGGAGCGGAACGGTGATGGCCGGCGGCGTTTCTGGCCTTTCTTGTGGCGTGTGTGCGGCTCCCGCTTCACACACAACTCAATTTCGAGATCGTGGAGATCCTTTCGCGCTCGGCCGAAGCGGCACCCGTGCTTGATGAGGATCCCAGGTTTGATAATTGGGTTCCGTAGCGAATCGGTGGCCACATGGGGCCCGCAAATGCTCAATTATTCCCACAGCGGGGTGTCTGGAGGGCTTCTTTCGGACGCCGGTGAAAGTAAACGAGGCTCTCGCCGGGGGTGGCGTTCTAAATACAGCGACACCGAGCTGGAAGTCACCGAGTCACCTATCGAGCCGTGGCCATCGGCATCTCGGGAATCGGCGGCGGCGGCGGCACTGGTCGTTTGATTTATGCACGATCACCGAACGGGCCACCCGGACCAGGAACCCCCCCCCCGGGGAACCTGGCTCCAAGCTCTCTTTATCTGAGGAAATGAGTTCCAGTTCCAGAATGCCCGGGGTGGGGTGAAGGTCTCGGTCGATCCGAGCGATCCGATAATCTCCGATCCGAGTGTCGGTGATCCCCAGGTTGCCCGTCACTTCCGTCGGCCCCAAGTCCCAAGCCGGACCGGATCGGACAAATCGTGCCGATTAGCGGCAAGAGTGGGGCGAGATCGAGACGGTTGGACGATAAACTTTGCCGCTCGATGTCGGCGGAGAATTTCGATTGGATATTTCCTCATATTTTCCGACCCGAGGGGGCGCCTGGCGCCAACTTTGTCTCGATCGCATCCGTTTGGCACGCGCTTGGCCCGGAACTTGGCCGCGGCAATCGGACACCCGGCTGCGTATGGTGATGATGGCGTGGAGAGCGTACGTGTTGTAATGATCACCAAGGGCTGGGCTGGGCACGGCACGGTTCATTGTTCTGTGGCTGGCCGAAGCACACGTTTCGGTCGGAACGTCGGCCCCAGGACCGCCTGGACTGCCCGGAAGTGCTCCAATTACGTGGGGTAAGAATCGGGCGCGACTCATCACTCCGACTGCGAAGAGGCACAAGTCGGTTGGACCTTTTCGACGAACCACCACTTGGAAACTCAATCGTTTTTCGCAATCTTTGTTTGGTGTGTAGGATGTTTTCTTTTGGAACTTGTTTATGTTTATGCGTGCGGCCAACAAAAAAAGGAGATAAGGCCTTGCCGAGCACATAGAGCAAAGAATTCGATAAAGTGGATTAAAAATGCTTCTGGGGAAACGACAAGTGACTCAAAAAGTTCCAAGACCTCAAAACTTCGTGTCCGCTCCTGTCACAAGTCACACGGCTCCAGTTGGCTTGAGGTTTCCACGGTACCAAAAACCCCCGCGCTCGGTACAACCAAAACTACACGCACTTTTGGGGGCCACCCGATGACCTCTGGCCACGCCACGGGGGCCAAGCAGCACACCCATGCTGCTGCTATACGGTGGACAAACATACAACGGATCAACGCACTTGCCAGCCTCGGGTTTTTAGCCACATCGGCCTATGCGTGACCTTTTTGGCCAGTTTTTGCTCCGCCATCTCATAAACATCGCCACTCTGCAGCAAACCAAACCGACCGAAAGGAAGAGGAAGTGGAGCAGACCACTAGTAGCAAGGAGCAAAAAAAAGCAAAACCACACACGTTGCGTCCGGGTCCGGCAGATGTCGGCAGGATGATGGGGCAAAACACGTAAACGTCGGAAAATCGTAACAAATTTTACGCTCACCTCTTACGCTACCCGCCACGCAACTGCGCTTTAATGAGTCAGCCACCGATGTGCAGCTGCAACGGACCGATGCACCGACTGGGCCTATTTTTATCGGTTCCGTTCACCTCACTCGCGGCACGTGGTTCCGTTTTTTCACCGGCCGATTCGGCTCCCCTTTTTTCTAATGAGTAAGTTTTCCTGATCACTACTCGTCGCCAGGCACACGGCACGACTTCACAAACGAGCAACACGGAGGAACAAGGAGCTCTACACGAAACACTAGGGCCAACACTTCACCATCACCACAAACACCACTTGTTCGGCTGGTTCATCTCTGTCTCTGTGGCTGCTACGGAACAGAACGCGGCAACGTTCTTTTTCGCATAAATCGAACCTCAAAGTTTGAATCCTCTCGGAACGGAGCGTCACGTTGATCGGCAGATGCAAACTCACGACCAACACACGGGGGGGAATGGCCATGCAACGGTGTGATCGTCGGGACAGCAGAAAGGGACACCCACCACGAACTACGATCTTCGCTAAACTGAACCGCGCGCGCGCCGAGCTTCGCACGATCGTGCCGAAAAGTGCGAGAGAATCGACGTCTCGGAAGGAAATGAGAAGTGCACGAGAAAGGGTTGAAGAAAATGCCGTGAGAAAAGTGTCGCACAGAGAGCGCCAGAGCCAGAGAGAGAGAGAGAGAGAGAGAAAGAGAGAGAGAGAGAGAGAGAGAGAGAGAGAGCAAGTGATCGGTTGGAGCTTTCGAGAGTTTTTAGCTGTTTTCGTGCCATCTCTCTCCTGGTTCCCCAACGCGATCGTTCTCTGCTCGTTGATCTCTCTCTCTCTCTCTTCTTTTAGGTGGGTGGTGGGGAGGGATGATGGTAGAAATAGGGAGAGAAAACGGAGAGCAGACATTATCTTTCTTATGAGTGAAAATGCTGAGCTTCATCATATCGTAATCGTAATCGTAATAAAATCGTATCGTATCGTAATAAAAGATTGTACCACTCAAAAGGACGAAAACTTGTTCTACTGTTTTATACGTTCAGTTAGTTTAATCCTCAAACGGTCTGTTACCTTAAAGTCAGTGGAAATCCATCACGAAACGAATTCTTTTTTGTTAGTATGACTTATAATGTTTTTTCATGACTTCAATTACTTTTAAGTTTCATTCCAAATATTGAAAGGTGTCTCTAAGGTGGCTGTAACAGTACGTTCCCTACAGAACAGCCATAACAAAAAACTTCTTTAACTTGTTTTATAACTGGTTCCAAACTTCATGCTTTTATGACCATGTGGATAACGACTTATGAATGTTGGTTTAATAGAAAATGGTTTTCCTATGAACTTGTATGTTTTGATAAATTGAAGGCAGTTTCTATTCCAGCTAAGTGTCATAGTTTCGCCGCACTCAACAATTGAAGTGTGAATAATAAAAGAAAAACCAAAAAGAAAAAAAAATACTAATTTGACCAATATATAACGAGAACCAGTTGTCTTCGATTATCGTGGTTTGCTACATTATGAATTCTTACCAATTTGGCCAATCTGGTCAACAAAGAATAGTATTTGAGTCTTAAGCGTAATTTGCGCAATGCTGTTCGTAGAAAAAGATCAGATTTTTTTAGAGAGATCATTCTTGGTTCAACTTCCTCGTGATGTTTTTGCATCAAAGTTTCGTGATCATTTCGCGATCATCTCGACCCAAACTCGACCCACATCATTCTGCAACCACCGTATTGGTCCTTTTACGTTTTACAGTTAATAATAGAAATGGCAGTCAAAACGAAGAATATGTTCAAAAACGTTCAAAAACAAGACTTTTTCGGACCGTTTCGAAAATGGGAACGTAGACATAAAAGTATTGCTTAGAGTAGAGATTATTTTAATGGCATAGATTTAGAAGAACGATTTAAAGACAGATTTTTCAAGCTCCAATCGCACCAGAACGGATGGTTTTAGGTGGATTCGTTACGATCACACTTTCTTTCATACCAAGAAAGGTGTCCCGGCCCGCCTAACGGATGCCTCCTTGTCTCGCCTATTGCGCCCAGCGGAATGTAAACAAGCGATGCGCGCAGCATCTCGTGGATCTGTTCCCCACGGGGATGAGACTTTTCTCAGAACCATCCCCAACATGAACCATCTTTCCGGCCGGCCGAAACATTAATGCTCGCACTCCGCCGTCGTCTGGACCGCTTTACGATCACTCTCTGCCTCGATGCCCGTGCTCACTCTCGCGCGCTACTCTGGAAGCTTTCTCTCCTTTGTTTGCCGGAGCCGGAGCCGGGTGTTATGAAAGCTTTTACGACGCCACTCTTGGCGGACGCGGTTCGGATTCGCGGGACTCTGCAATCCTACGCCCTACGTCCCCCAGAAGAGTGGCCCCGGGACCGGGTGGACGATGGAAAGTAAACGAAAATGATGCCCGATTCATCACCTCGGCGGTCGGCGACCAGTCGGGACCGACCACCGTCAGCGTAGTAATTCTTGGTCTGCTAATTACCAGCCGGTCGGTCGGTCGGTCGCTACGCAGCATCGCGCCACGATCCCGCAGTTGGATAATCAACATCATAGGCCGAGTTTCGTGTGGCCGAATGAAGAGGCCACCACCGCAAGGAAGCGACACAAGGAGAGAGAGGGAGAGAGAGCGAGAGCATGAGCGAGACCGCGTGAGAGCAACGGATGGAATGGAACTTATGTTGCTTATGTTTCAGTAATTTGTGGTTGGCTGCCGGAGCGAAATTATCTGTGCGCTGCCGTGGCCCGGGGCGATGGGCGCGCTTATGCTCACGTACGCCTAGCCAGGCTGTGCGTGAATAAGACACCGGTGTTGATATGCACTAATGAGACAGTTTTGTCCGTTACGAGCGTTTAATGCACGGCCGAGCGAAGTAATTTGGGGCTGCGAATTGTTTTCGTTATTGGCCCCGACCGGTACGCTAGGGGCTTAAGTAAACATAGACCCGCGCCGAAAAGGGAACAATGTTACGGTGAATTATGGTCTACTTGTTTTTGGCGGTTTTCCGTGCGCTTCACTTTCGACGGGAAACTGATAGCCACCGCGGCTCGCGGTGCTTACGTTGCGTCGCGAAAATGGAGCAGTTTGGAGACCTGTGGCCGTATATAGAGTTATAAATTTTTGGTGCTACACGTAATTAGCGGCCGCTGGAGACGTGCATAAATAATCGGGCAAATCTTCGCTCACGGCGCACGGACGCCGCGGTAATTTGGCTGCCATGAGCGGCTAGTGAAAGCTTCTGAGTTTATTTTTCGGGGTGCAAAAGTAGACGATTGTTGGCCCTATTTCGTCAATACAACGCCATCTTTGGGTTATTATTTTTTAACACAGATATAATAATCGCACCGGTAGGGTCAGGAATTCGGCCAGCTCTACTGCTTATCGTCATCGACTCCCGATTTGGGTGTCTTCAAAGTGCGCTCGGCCATCGCAAAGAAGCGACTTTGAGCGGTGCATTTTGCTGCGAGCGCCCGCCCATGAGGGCCTATAGATTGCATAATTATGCAAATACCATAAATTTATCCGACCGAGTCCAAAAGGGCACTCTCCGTACGACTCTATTACCGAAAACCATATTGTGATCGCCTTTTCAGTTCCCTCGAAATAAATTGTTGTTCACACACTCGTGGGACGGAACCGGTTCTAATTTGCATCGGGCCTGGGTCCGACAAAGAGGCCGGGGGCGGGGGGAAGAAAGGCCCCGCCAGGAGATTATGGTCCTCGGTATCCTCGGGGCGCGGTGAAAGTAGTTCACACGATTAGAGCGACTGGCCGCATTGGCCGACGAAACGCAAAATGGCATCCAAATGGGCTGTAAATTATTGATACGAAACTCCCGTTAGCGCTCCGGATCACGCGGTGGCGTGATCGAACGCAATGTAAAACCTCAAATAAAATAAAATAAAATAAAACTTAATCCCCGAAAGCACAAAGGCGGCCTTTCGCGAGGCGTCGGCTGCGGAATTTAACGCGTCAGTAGCGACCGCCGCCGCCGCTGTGTGTGGGGTCCTGCGCGCGCGCGCACACCGAACCTAATGGACCTGCTTGGCGCGGCTGCAAAACAGTGTATCGTAAATAAAGCGGCAATAAACGTCGCCCGGTGGCGGGTGAGCGCGCGAATTGAGGCATCACGCATTGCTCGGGGGTGAGCGAAGTCCTCCGGGACGCGATCCGGCAACATGCCGCGTATCGAATGCGCATTCTTGTAATCAATTCCACGAATTTTTCGTCCAAATTTTCGATGCCCTTTTGATGCCCCAATGTTTGCTAATTTTTTTTGCCTTCAGGACACTTCGGGTGCTGCGCGCTCCGAATCCGGTGAAGCGGATTTTAATGAAGTCTTTTTTTTGGTGGGAGGCAGAAAAAGTAACGCAAATTAAGCGCACCTCGGCCAAGGCACCACGCCGCGGTATCAAATGGTGCAGATAAATAAACCCGACCCGGCCAGCGCCGGGACCGGCAGAGTATTTCCAGTATCGATCGCCGCTGGGACCAGTACCGGCCCGCGGGGGTGGCGCACGGACACGGGCACGGGACGCGAAATTCCTCCGCGAAAGTTGTGGCTGTGGCCGAGAGCATTAACGGTGCGAAAAGTAAGATTAATCATTGATATGATTACAATTTTTAGCCCGCGAACGGGAGATGGTGCCTGGCGCCAGTCAGCCCAGCGACGGCGGCGGTTCCGTGCGCCCCAAAGGAGCGAAAAACTCGTGGGCTCGTGGGCCGCAATTCCGCATGCTGTGCCGGGCCGCATTCCTGGCGTGTGCAGTCACGCGGTTGGCGCTGGGCGCGATCGCGGCTCGCGTTGCAGCAGCCACGGCACCGAAGCTCCCGTCAAATTATGCGTCCCGAGAGCCGCCGCATCGGGGATATCGTTTTGCGACACTTTGCACTGCGGTGAGGTGGGCTTTTTGAAGATTTGGAGACCCTCCACGTCGCGCAATTGGGTTTGAAATATTCGAATTAATATTATTCGAATATTTATTTATTATTATTAGAACGGACAGAGCCGTATAAGGCACCCACTTGTACTCGAATTGATGCACTGTCAGGGATCGAACTGAATTTTTCGCTTAGAATCCTATTAGTCGGTGCAACGCAAACAGATAACGAGCCATAACATTTAGGCTAATTAAATGACATGTTGATTGTTCACACTCTCTCTGATATAACTAAAATATAGGAAAAGTTCTCAAATTCCTTAAAGCAATTAACATCTTCGTAAATACGCGAAGATTAACATCTTCGTAAAAAGCTATAAATAGGAACCATTGTGCAATAAAATCAATCCTTCCGTCGCATTGTCAAAGAGAAGCGCAAAAGAAAGCCAAGCATAGCCTTAACCAATAATCTCATCATAGTGGATATTAAGCGACGAATTCGAGTTACATTTTCCGAACAGAAGGTACTCTAGAAGTTTCTCCTTCAACTTCAGTTTCTAAATTCAACTTTAAATTTACCTTATTTTTTAAATTTTAATCAAACTGTTTAAACGAACTGATTAAAGGAACTTGAAACTAAATTAAATTATAACAAGACATGCTTCATTCCGCATTCAAAGTCTCGCTATTCTTTACAGGACGAAAACGAAGATTCGAGGAAGTTTCTGTAACTTTACTGGCAATCCGACACACTTTTAATCTGCATGAAAACCTCCAAGTCGTCAATATGAACTAAATGGCAATTTTCATGTGCTGTATAATGTCGATTTTGAGTTTATTTTACAAAGATTTTCTCTACTCGAAACCAATGCTCTCATATGGAACAAACATGGTCTAACATTAAAATTCTTATGAAACTGTTCAAACAAACTGATTAACGGAACTTTAAACTAAATTAAACTATAACAAAACATGTCTTATTACGCATTTAAAGTATTGTTCTTATTTACAGGACGAAACGTAGATTCGAAGAAGTTTCTGTAATTTTACCGACAGTCCGACACACTTTTAATCCTCCAAGAAAACCAATAAGCCGTCAATATGAACTACTAAATATAAACTACTACAATGTAATTGAATATTCGAGTTATCAAAAGCTACCGCTGCAAATTAAATTTGAACGTCAGCTGGTCAATTACTAAATGACGATATTCGTGTGCTGTTTTATTTCAATGCTAAGTTAATTTTACAAGAATTGTATCTACTCGATACCATTGCAGTCGTATGGAACAAAAACCCATCTTGGCCATTTGCTCAGTCACACTAATGCGCTGCACTTTATGAAACCACAACCGAGCGCCATAGCGCGTGTCAGACGAACATGCAGACTTTAACAGTAAGACCAGTAACTTACGTCAGTTACTCTTCGAATCCGAAACTTTATTCTCAATTTCTATGCATCGTCTTATCCTATGAGGTAACGACCCCTGCCTGCGGGCGGTCAGTCACATATCCGTTATCCTACGGCCACCCCACAAAGCGCGCGCGCGCGCTTCGGCTTCCTGTTGCAAAAAGGGAGTCAAATGTCAGAACAGAGAAATGGGCCGAGGGCACGGAATTTATCATTAAACTTTCGCGCAACATGCAACGCAACGCAACGAGGCCGAGTGAATCATACAATTGCAATTCAATTACGCTGCCAAACCCAGAGCTTCAGCTGCCAGCCGCCGACGCCGCCGCCGCCAACGAGAGGGCAACGGCTCCGACATTCGCGGGTTTCAGCTGAGCCGTTTGTGCGAAGAAGTGCGAAAAATGCAGCAAAAACTGATTCCAAGCGAAGAAGAACGTTCCTTTCGCCGGCCGTGGCGTGTCCTAGGGACCGAGAGCAGTCTGCAGCCGACACGAATGATAGAAACTGCAACTTCCAACGCGGCGCATAACCGGAGTGCGTTCGGTGCCAACGGTCACAGGACCCGGTCGAGGGCCGGTTCGCGAACGGGCCGCGATAATTGATTAGGAACGCATGAATGGGCAATTTGTACACGTTTATCGGTTAATTAAATCCAATTCATTTGCGAGATAGATTGATTTTCTGTCCACCAGGCCAGGCCGCCAGGCGACCGCTGATAAACCAAAGCCCGGCGAAAAACTAGGTTTGTTGTGAGAATAGTACATCATAAGTTTGGATCACCGTCGTCAGGGCGATAAAGGTCCGCTTAGGATTTGGCACCATTTAGCGGTTAATCACGGCTCGATTACTGACCGCTGTTTACTCGGAAGCCTAGCCTGCATTTGTTTCTCGGTATTTAGCAATCCAGCTTGATCCTGCTTGAATGAAGTGGTGTGGTTCAAATTAAATTATAATAAATGGTGCAAATTTACCTGTTGATCAACATCTACGCCCCGGCCCCGGCCGATGACTAAAGCGGTCCGCGCGCCACTAATCTCCACGTGGCATGGTTGGAGCACATTTGTCTATCGGTTCGTGCCCCCCCCCAGGACATTCTTCCACGCTACGATCCCACAGCGATTACCACCTGCGGGTCAGCCGGAGCCGGTACTAAGCGCCCCGCTGACGCAAGTCTTCAGATTTATGAGCGGTCCACTCATCCGCCAGAACTATTGCCGCATATTTCACCACCCAGAAGTGAGGGTTTTTGCTCCGTGCTGCCAAGAACCGGCGTTCCAAACGGCGATCGACGTCCAACTACCGTGGGCGCCATTAGACGGCGCCAAGCCGTTACTTCTGCTGCTGCTGCTGGTGACAGCATTTTGCTTTGTTTTCACCACCAACTGGGCGATTAATAAAAGCAACAATCTGTTTACACATGTTTGTCGCCATCTTTAATCTCCGCCGGTTGTGCTGTTGAAAGTCTCCACTCCACGTCGGTCCACGGCGACCCAAGCTATGAATCGGACAACCCTTGTCCCTGAGTCGGTCGGTCTGGGACACCAATCTGCGGAGGCGTTCGCCGTTAGTTTGATTTTATTTCTTCGCCTCTATTGCGCGCCCGGCCAGCACCCGGAGGAGGTTTTGTACTTCCGCCCTATGGTGCCATCTCTCTGTCGACAGTGGGTGTGTGTGTGCCGAGGGCTGATTTGATTGCATAGGAGAGACTTGATTTACGTGCCAGGGCGCCCTCTGGCGATGAGGGCCGCCACGGAGAGCTGCATCTTTCGGCACTAGCAAACGGGCAGGTGGTTGCGGGTTCCGGGTCGCATGGTGGTCTGTGGCAAAGTGCAGCCCTATTAATTGCCCTCATGAAAGTCGATAATTTAATTTGATTAAAAGGTAGCCCGTCGGTCCCGCCAACAATGATGGGCCTGGAGCAACTACGATTGGTAGCTCCTGCGCGATGGTTACCCAATCCCTTGAGGGCGGCTGCCGGGACTCCTGGAACCTCCAACTCCAACTCGGCGACTGGTGGAGCTTTTCTGGTAGTAATTACGAAACCGAAACCCTTAGTTCCGTTCCGCTTCGGACGATGATTTACGTGGGCCGAAATTTGATTAATTGGAGACAGGAAGTCATGGGCCACGGGCATGGCCGGGTGGGCGTTCGTAAGTGACCGCAGGAATGGTCAATTACACGCAATCGGATGGGCGAGTTGACAACTTTTACCCCGCCACTTGGCCCCGACAAATAACCGGACGGCAGTTATTATCGCATTATTGGCCGAGCGGCCGTTCCGTTCGGTAGGCAATTTTGAACTCGGCTCGGCCACCTGTTCCACTTTTGCACGGTTCTCTCAGGACCATCTCGGGCCGGATTTGTATTTGTCATAATTTCGAGCCTAATTGCAAGTCCAGTTATGGGTCCACCGTGGCCGGTGTCGGCGAACGAAACGTCCCGTGGGACGGGCACCGGTAGCTCGGCGGGTGCCAAAACAAGTCCACGCCGTTCCGCAGATGACAGTTGCAGCGTTCCCCCGACGGCCCCGGTTCTGGAGGTGGAGCCGGCACGGAAATGACGGCTCCCCGAACGACTCTTCTGGGTGCATTCGGAGGGGCGCAGGGCGGGAAAAATGACGCCGTCCCTGTGGAATGAGTCCCCAGCACGGTGGCTGCGGTGTAACAAGATACGCTCTCCGGCGCTGGTGCCGAGATGAGCCGGATGGTTACGGCGGCGGTCAGGGTTCGGCGGGGTGTTTTGAATGCTTGACAGTACATACGCATTCATTGTTCGGAAACACCCCAGCGGGCAGAGCAAAAAGTGACCACAAATGTCACCCAAGTGGCAGGCGTCAGGATTGTTATGCAGTTTTTTTTTCACTCTTGTATCTGGCGCTTCTCTCGACAAGTCCCCGCGTACTGATCATCTGTATCATCTCGCGTCACATGACGCGGTGCGAATAATACGAGTCTTTCAATAACAATGCTTTCACTCGCCTTTTACTACACTCGTTATGTCAGAGGTGACACTTTGTTAGGTTTCGTTGTTCGAGTGCTGGGCTGCTGGGCGGGTTTTCACGTCCGGTTATGTGCTTTTCCATGCAAACCCGCAAAGGGCTGGGGGTTTTCTCTTTTATTTTGGTTTTTTAGTCGAGTTTCGTGTTTTAGTAGAATTAGCAAGAAACAGTCACGAACATCTGTGATAATTTATACGTCAAAATTCTAATTAGTGCGACGCGTCCTTTTGTAAAAAATTCAAAGGAAATTCTTCGTTTTCCATAATTTCTATTCAACTACGCAGTTCCATTACATTTGAAATTTCTGCTGCCGAAAAGGTTGAAAAGGTTGCAGAAGGCCTTCGATGAGCAGGCTCTATCGAAAACAGAAGTTTATGAGTGGTACAACATGTTCAAAGAGAGTCGAGAAACGTTAAAATCGAGGCATGTCCGGGACGACATCAACTGATGAGCTACACGTCAATAAAATCAAACAATTGGTGCTATAAAATCGTCGATCTGCAGTGTTAGGTCTTGCTGAATTTGTTGGAATATCGAAAGGAAACCATTTTGAGTGACTCTTTGTGCTTCAAAAAAGTGAAATGTGGATTGGTGCAAAAAACGCTCAATTTCATGGAAAAACAGCCCCGCGTTGAAGTATGTGAAACAAAGATTTTCGACTATAAAGACAGAATGAATGCATCATAATTGAAGACTTGTATCCATGTTTACGACTTGGAAACATTTGATCGAAGATCGAATCGAAACGAAGATCGAAACGAAGAATATTAATTGGATGTTATGCGTGGTTTGCGTAATTCTGTACATCAAGATCAGATTTGTGGAGAGACAATTCTTGGTTGCTACATCACGATAATGCAACATCACACACAGCACTCGAAATTCATGATCATTTCGTCACCAAATTGACCCATAACCTCAAGAAGCCACTTCGTGGAGACCGTTTTAAATCTATAGAACAGATAGAAACCTTAACCGAAGATTGCATCTAAGGATACCGGAAAAAGACTTTGCGGTATGTTTTGAAAACTGTAAAAAAGCGTTGGCACAAGTTTATTGTATCCGGGGATGTTATTATGACTCAAACACACGATGTTAGCAGACTGACCGACTGACTAAGACTGACGTTTATTTGCCCTTGTTCTTATTCTATCCCTCACACTTCCTAACTTACTTACTATACACACTTACTTACTATACACACTTATTTACTATACTACAGATGTGAGTACTTTGAGAAAGATGAAATGAATTTAAAAGAATAAACAGAGAACTTCTGAATTATAAGAACATTCCCGTCATTTTTTGGTCAAAGTAGTATTACATCACCGATTCACGGTTTGATTTGTGCTGGTGCTGGTTTATTTGCCATACATTTTGGAACCCGATGGTCGCTTCCCGCTATTGCTTATGCGACCAGAACTGGGTCACCTCTCAAGAATGCCATTTGTCTGTGACTATCGCGTCGCCTTTCTACAGCATTCTAACCTCGCATTTTCGGTTCGTTCCTTGGGAATCCAACACAGACAGTCTGTGTCTTCGATTTCGAATGGCTGGCGGCCTATCAAAAGACAGGGCGCCGTAGCTCCGTCGACGGCATTCGGCGTTCTTCAAACGAATCGAGGTTCGCCTTCTGCGGCTGGTCTGGTTACCCTAGGAATTGTTTTCGGTCTAGACGACCGCACGGGAGAGTTGCATGCAAATCTGCAGCCACTTTGTTTCGTCGGCCTATCAGTCACCGTCGGCGCGGCCGAAAGCGTGATTCTTTTAATGGCGTTAATTAATTTCGACCCGTGTCTTGGCTGCGACTCGGGTTGGCGTGTCGGGTACGTTCTAATTTCTGGTTTCGGCTTCTGGCTTGCCTTCGTTTCGGATCGCGTTGCGCGGTGCTATTCCCGCGCCTACGAGCACGAAACCCGGCCGGTAAGTCTCGCGTGGCGTTAGGCTCACTAACTGCACTTTAATCGCGCCATAATGAGCAATGTGCAGCACCGACGACGACGACGACGACGAAAGCGGCATATGGAAGTTCCATCTCCGACCGGTGGCCGGTGGCTGAAATTCGATCGCCATGCAGTGCGCTCCACGTGGTGTGCGGCCGTGCAGGGCCGCCCGGATCGGAAGATGGCGGGTGGCTTCCTGCTAGGAGTTGCCACCGCCGTCACGGTCTCTCTAGCGTCAGCAGCAGCAGCACGGCAGCCGCAGAGAAAACACGCGGCGGCGCATGTGACACGTTCCACCGCAGCAGCCGGTAGCCAGCCGGCCGCCGCCGCCGCCGATGCCGCATCGGTTTCTGCGGTGATAAAATGATAAATAAGCCAACAGGCGGGCCCGAAACCAGAAGCGAAACCGGAGCGATTTAATTTAATTTATTGAAATTTAATGCAATATTCATGTGTAAAATTATCGCGTTAATGTGGCCCGCGTACGGTGGCGCTGGACGCCGGGACCTTTCCACCGGACTCTTTCTTGGCGCCACCTTCGTTGGCCACGGTCCCTGTTTTTTATCAGCTCCGTTTTGTTTTTGTCGTGCCGATGGGCGTGTGTGTGTGTGTGAGAGTGTCATTAAAGTTCGTCGCGGCCCCCGTAGTGCGCCGCGTTAATATTGTTTCCCAGGGCCCGACCATTAACTGGGCATGTTAATGATTATGGTGCGCATTTTTGCGCATGTTTCCCCACGATGTTTGGCGATCCGGTTTCGCCGCAGTTCGGCGCCCGCCCAATCTCCGCGATCGCTACCACCCGCCGCCGGCCGGCCGGCTGGTGTTGCCCAAATTGGGCGCGGCCCCTTCAGCACCGGCACCGGGCAGATGACAAATTACATCAAGTTTCGATAATCTTGGTGCTACGGTGCGATCTTGTCGACGGACACTGATAAGGCCGGCGGGATGGTGCCGGTCGCCGTGCGTTAACTAGTTCGTTGCCCTTCGCTGCCGCTGCACCAGGCCATCCTGTGGGCCATCCTTTTTTTTGGGCCCTGTTTTTCGTTTTGCACCATTGTGCTGGGTCAAACACGTGGGCCAATGAGTTCGGCCGATCCGGCAGGAAAGCAGTGCCTTTAACCGGTTCAATGAAACGCTGCGTAATGATTGGAAGATGATTTTCAATTTGGAAGATAGATGATGAATTATGTGGTTAATTGAGGTGGTCTCGTTGCACCGATCGGAATCGGAAAGGCGTCAGTTCGAATCCTGACAATTGCAACAACACGCGTGCAACACTTTAGGTTGCTTCTTAGATTTAATTGTGATTTACTTATTGCTATTGAGTAAATATTATATTAGTATGTTGGTTTACTGGTCGGTTTACAAAGTTTTTTTTTATTGTTGTGATGCTAAATTGTGCTTTTCACTGTTAAAGGTTAAAGAGTTCTACAGGGATTGAGAGGTTGTACGGGGAATTCTGTTGGGGAATGCATGTGTAAAAAAACGGGTTTGAATCGGTTCGAAACAGTTTAAGAATCGGTTATAAAATGATTGAGGTAAACTGATCGGTTATAAAATGAGGTAAAATGAGATTGAAAATGATAAAATAAAATGAGGAATAAGTTCCGATCCTTCCAGGCCCATATTTTGAACCGATTTTTGAATCGGTGAAATCACTCGAATGGATTTCAAATCGGTTGAAATTTATTTTTCACTTTCATCCGTTCCGTCGTATTTTTTATCGTGACAAAAACACACCGTTACAGAGATAAACACGGTCTCTGTTGCAGACCAAGACCGCTCCACGGTTGTAGACGGGTAAGAAGTAAGAACATGGAAGCACCTGGCACATTCTAGAGGCTGGGTTGAATGTCATTTAATTATATGATCCCCCTGACTAAATCCCTGCATGTGCCAACAAATTTATTATCGATGAATTTGATGCCTATGCCGAGCTCAGCAGAATGTTCTTGTCCAGCAATTACAACCGCCGACCGGTTTTGTCCTGCACCAGAGACAACCTTAATCTCTATTGCTTTCTGTAACGATGTGTTTTGTTGTGTAACGTTCATATGTACTTGTACTTGACTACTTGAGCACTTGACAAATCACGAAAAATATTTTCTCACTGCAAACTAGAGCACAGACACAATTGTAGTCTGCGGCCGCTAGTCGAAGAGTGGAAAAAGAGTGATCCGAAGCAGGACATAGGCAGAACAGCATAAATCTTTCGCTCAGGAATCTAGACATTGCTAGGGAGATTGACGACAGGTTTTGGCAGCGACGGCAATTACTTTGAATAACCGGCAATTTACTTGCATTCCTATATAAGCTCCCGAAAGCCGATTAATAGTAAACAAAATCATGTGGATTTTATTGAAGTAGTACTCGAGTAGCAGTACAAACTAGAGTAGTGCCATCTTTAGCACTTTTTACACTATGTGCTGTTATCAGCGTTCGACAGTCTCTTTGTAGCCCGTTCGGGAAGAACACAATGCAAAACTTAAAAACAGCGAACAGGGAACGGGAACGACTGCTGGGAACGATGATTACGCCGGAGCACTTTGCGGCGAGGTCAGAATCGTCATCGCTTCCGGCATCATTTAATCCGCCGCGCGATGACTGCCGATAAACTGTGGACGCCCGGCCATGGCGCATGGTTTCGTAATGACAGGTGAGAGATACGTGGCCAACCCACCGTTCTGCGGCACGCACTATCCTGCCCGTTTAACACCCCGAAGCCACGGTCCAGTACGCTCGGATCGGCCGAACCGTCCGATTTGGTACTTAAATTATTATGCGAAATTTGACCGACCCAGAATTCGCTGAACTGTTGCCCCAGGGCTTGGCACGAATTTGAACCGAATTTGCTGCTCAGGGGGCGCACTGCATTCGTGTGGTTGAGGTATCTTCACCTCCCGAGGCCCTTGTGAGGGCCTCCAACCGGTGATGCCCTTTCCCAGACCTGCGTTATTTCCCGGAAAATAATAATAATGATGATGATGGTGATGGCAACCAGCTCAAGACGTGCCAAACTAAGAGCTGCAAGATGTGAAGAGTGGTTGTGTGTGTCTACAGGGCCCTCAGGATGTGCGTGCGTGCGTGCGTGCGAGGGCGAAGGTGTTTGGTAATGGTTCGGTTGATTGAAAGCGCAAAAAACGCGGCACATAACAGCGAAATCTGCGATTCGATGATTGCGCAAAAGCGTCGCCAACAAAGCGATAACGCGACCATGGAAAAAAAACGGCCGACCGATCGACCAATTTCACCCGCCGCTTGTCCGGCGATAATTTGCGTAATCTGAGCCTAAGCCACTCGCACTCGCAGGCCTCTGAGAGTGCCAAGGAGCGCTGTGGCGCGTTGTTGCGTTAGGCTTTATCCGTGCTTTTCTTCGCGCCTTTCACCGTCCGAAGCGTGAAGACGCGACGCGTTAGAGCGTCGCGGGCGTCTGGCGATCTCTGCGGGCAGGCCGCCTTGGGGATGAGCGCTGTGCATCACTAAGTCACTGGGGCCACGGCTAGAGCGTTTGATTAATTCGTGCCTCCAGCCACCCGCCTCAGCCTCCGCCGGTATAAGGGGCCCGCGCAAAAGGGACCCGCGGGTGAGCTCGGAGCGTGATTATCTAATTCACATTTTAACACCTTCTGTCTTCTTGTCTTGTTTAAAGTGAAACATTAGCCCCGCAACGGCGCAGCCTCGGAGGGGG